>NC_051046.1:3597123-3674623 GCF_904848185.1 Acanthopagrus latus | reverse complement strand
AAAAAAAAAAAAAAGGAAACGAACTTTATCTGCCATTTCAAATGTTCTCCCCTGTTCTCATGAGAGAAGCCTCTCAGGCACACACATAACTAGACTAACACAAATCACACAGCTCTACGTTGCATCTCTCTCCTGTGCGGTTCACACACTCTGGCTGCCCTCTGGAGAAAGCAGCAGTCTGCGTTCTTGCGGGGCTTGAAGGTGAAAGGTCGTCTTTGATTGCACGCCAGACTTATTACAGGAAATATTGAGATATGGTTATCATCTGGTGTAGCTCTTCTTTTTGTGTCTGTGTGTGTTGTGCCATGGATGGGATGTGAGCAGTCATGTGTGTAGTTTGAAGTGACGCTCCCGCCGTTGGTGTGTCAGCCCAGACTCCCTCATTGCATCATGGCTGTCGCCTTCACACCTGTGTTTGAGGTGAGCCGTGGGTCACGAAGGCCCGTTCCCTGTGCTTCTCGCCAGTGTTTGAAGTCTGTTCCTCTTTGAGATCACACAGACCTCCCCCGAAAAAAAGTTACAAAAAAAAAAAAAAGTCAGTGTTTTAATGCGTCTTTGATGCAGACGTGAAAAGCAAGGGCCCTTTGTTTTGTGCCTGCCGTTTTGATCTTGCCCAGATAAATCAGCAGCGGTGTAGACGCTTGTTTACGCCGCGCCGCCCAACCGACTGGGAGCCATCAATCTTGAAACGGATGAATAATGAAAATTGTCTAAACACGACAATTTGAAAGAGGATACATACTTGCAGCAGCCATGAATCTTTTAAAAGGGGAGACTTCCTCTCGTCTGACACCAAGGAAGTGGCCTGTGATTTTGTGTGCGTCTGGAATTCCCAGCGGAGTCAGTAGTGATGCTTCTGTCTCACCAGATGCACACGACGATGATAGGTGTGAGGATGCGGAACAGCACACACACGGTGACATGTTTGCATCATTCATGCATGCGGAGCCCTAGAGGACCGATGTTTTTTCCTTGACTGTCATTCGCTCTGTAGTCGCAGTCATGTCGTGGTTTTCTGAAGTCATGCTCATTTGATGGTGAACAGCGGGGCGGAAAGACTGAGATGCAGCAGGCTTCGTGCTTGAAACGGCTTGATATAGAACCGAATAGCCAGCCTATTCCTCTTTCAGGTTTTTCAGAAAAACATGCTCCCTCAACTCCCTTTCCTACCTCGCTCACACACACACTCACTCACACACACAGAGCCCCAGAAAACCCTCCTTTCTTTTGCAGCGGTGGGTAGAAAACAAGATTGTTCCTAATTGACTCCACATGTGGGAGAGTGTTCTGCGGGTCGATGCTCACACCGCGGTCCCCCCCATTCTACCCTCATCCTTCCCTCTACCCCATCTCTCTCTCCCCCTGCTCCCTCCATCAGCTAATATTGCAGCAGTAATACGTTTGCTCCCTCTCTCTCATTCCTTACTCCTGGTTTGTGGTCGGGGGGAGGCCTCCCGTTAGCGGGGTTCCGTGACGGCCATTTTCCTCAGGCTTAGGGGGGACCCCAGTAACGGGGGAGGAGATAACGTCTGCATGTGTGAAATGTGCACTGTGTGTGGGAAAGTGTGTATGTGTGTGTGAGGGGCTCACACAGGAGAGGTGACTAAGGGCATGATGGAGTCATGCCAGAGCGGGGAGGTCCAGAGACGGGGCAAAGCGATCAGGGGGAGGGGGAAGAGGCCGTGTGTGTACGGTGCTGGTGGTGGGGCGACAAAAACAGCAGTAGAAAATGAAAAACTGCTTTTAGTTCTGGCTGCACGTCCATTAAACTGGTGTATATAAAGTCAGACTGCTTTCATGCACCGCTAGGAAGTACTAGCTGAGTGTAAAAGAGCTAACTCTAGTCGCTACGCTCGGGGTAACACTTGTTTCACATTTTCGCAGTCGGCTCACACTGTTCCATCTATTTGATGCTGCAAAGGGCTGATGTTGGAAAACTCTGCAATGCACTTCTTGACCTCTGTTGTAGACATTACTTCATGTACAGTAGGTGTAATTAGATTTCACATGTGGTTCAGTATATCTTTGTGTAATAACATTTTCCTCTGGTTTTCTAAGAAAGTGCGGGCAGGTCACGTCACCTTTATTATCGGGAAAACCTGCAGTATTTTTTGCAGCAAATGGTCTTTCAAAGTTGGATTGAATGTGCTCGGTAGAAAAGAAGGCCCTTTTGCAGCCGATCAAGTTCATAATGCATGTCAGACCCTGTGGTTTACCCTCATTAAATTCTCTTGGCCCATCTCACAGCTAAAGCGCACTGTGCCACCATTTCCAGTTAAACCTTGCCTTCATTTGAAACCTTTGTAAATCCAACTCGGTGCTTTTAATAAAAGAGAAAGCACTCCAGTCCTGAAATTATAGTCAGTTTTGAATGTTTTCAGTCATCATTCGGCAACATTATTGTCAGTCAAACATTTACGATAAAGTACTCTCTGCCTGGCATGTAAATGAAAAGGCTGTGGTGAGTTTTGGTCAGGGGAGGAGTTATTTTCTCTCTTTGGAGTGGCAGCTAGTTTGCAAGCGAGCTTTGCTGGCTGGTGCCAGCCGCAGCACTTCAGTGGGCTGAGTGCTCAGAGTGCATGTTGAAAGCTCCCGGAGGGTGACGCTGTGAATATATGAATGGGATGCCTGACCAGTCTCAGCATTTCTGAATGATCGAGTTTAGTGCCACATTGTTCTGTAAATGTCAAATCCATGCTATAAAAGTAATGATTTCCACCCAGCAGATTGTCTACAGCTGCTCAGATTGTTTGACAACATGCTGTATTTTAACAGTTCTTACAGGATTCTGAAAAATAACTTTTATTTTATTTAATTTCTCTTGCAGTCTTGTGGTTTAACCTCAATAGTTTTAAAGGGAACAGTTTGGAAAACATTTAGCAAATTACATTTGGAACATTTTCCTAACTTTATTTTGTAATTGACCAGTTTTTAGCTTCTAAGTAAAGGTTCTCCATCATTTCCCCGAAAGCCTGTTATGTATCCGTGTAAAGAAAGGCATCTCAGACATTTTCCTGGAGTTGTTTTCAGAGGTCAGAAGGGAGGAGAGGGAGTTTGTTTTCTTTATGTGTTGGGCACCGCATGGCACCTCCAGGCACCTGTGAGATGCTTGCAACCATTTAGCATAAAAATCCTCTGTTGTTTGACACTTTGTGTACACCTAATAAAATCACACAGAGATTAGACGTCCATGTGTATCAAGAGTTATCTGGCCTTGCTCGGGAGTCCGTACGCATTGTTGTAAGTCTGTCCTTTTGTGGGGTGTGGTTGCACAAATCCCACACAAGCTCCATTCAGCAGACAAAAGCTCACTTCATACAGTCAGAGGAGCGTCTGCGTCAGGGCGAATGAGTAAAAGTAGATGATGAGTGAAAACTTTGCAGTAGGAGGGAGAGCAGGCAGACAGATGGTCAAAGGTGTTGTCACGATGCCGGCCGCTATTTGTCATGAAGTGAGCCGCTAGTTTTGTTATCACATTAACCAGTGCTGATAGTAGTCACTAAAGCCGGCCAGTACCAATATTAGAGAGTTAAAAACATCCAATATTGATATATCGGCCCTTATTCTTGTATACACAGAATACACATGAATACGACGATGCCTTTTATGTTATCGGTCACGATCTAGGACAGAACAGCCTCATCTGCACGTATCTTAGATTTTTTTGTCTTTTTTTTTGTTTTATGCAATTATAATTTCCATAACATTAAAATTTTATGTTAAGTGTGTTTTGCATTAATATTGTCTAGAAGTCTCATTCATGTATTTTATGCGTTCAAAGGTTGTATTTGCTTGCTCACTGTGAACAAATTTGAGCCCTGAAATTAATGTTTTCTCTCTGGAACATTTGTCCGGTCTTTTTGCTTCAGCAGTTCTTCTAGTCATGTTGGGACGTTTGCATGTATTAAAAGCTGTGATCTTTCTCACACGCCACAAGTAGCTGCTCATGATTGTTCGTCTGCTGGCCAGGTTTTTTTCATAAAAAGCCGTAAATAAGGTTGTCATGGTTTCTCTCCGGGGTCTCGGACGCTGACAGCGTTGAAGCAAACCAGTTGCGCCAGTCACATTGCTCGTTGCCCCGAAGCAATGTCCCGACCCGACGACCACAGAACAAAACAAGATATGGGGTTGGACCAACAGTTGTAGAATAAGTGGCAGCTTCATTCAAATTGCTCATTTCCCGTGTTTCTTTCTGTCGCTTTCTCCACCCCCGCTCGATCCACGGGGAAGGCCTCACTCACAGTTTAAAGAGGAGAGAGGGAGAGACAAACAAACAAACAGAGGGAGAGACTGAGTGGCAAACATGGAGGAGTTGTGACACAGCTGAAAAGGGGAGAGAGAGAGAGAGAGAGAGAGAGAGAGAAAGAAACAGCTGTATTGAGAGTGATTATGAGAGGGAAGCTGTGGCCAAGTCTGGCTCTCCCCTCTCTGTTTGACTGACACTAGATGGCAACGTTTTGCTGCACAGCTTCTCTCCCGGCCTCCCATCCTCCGATCTGTTATTGACTCCTTGTTGCTTAACAATAGACCCTCTAGGGTTCAGTGTATTTATGTGACTGTGTGTATCTGGCTGGTCTGAGAGAGGGTGGTGGTGGTGATGGTGGTGGAGGAGGAGGAGGAGGAGAAGGAGGAGAGGGGTACAGGATGGGGGGCTGCGAACCCCCCATGATCCCCCCCCTCCACCCGCTCTCCCTCCCTCCACCTCCCCTCCTCCAATTCCTGTTCTCCACTCTGAGCCCCGGCTCTCTGGAGCTGGAGGTGCTGAATCAGGCGGTCGCACAGAGGGGGAAATCTTGCTTATCTGTGTGGAATTTTATTATTTTCAACTATTTGGATCATGATGGCTCCCACTCTCCTTCCCTCCCTCTTCCTCCTTTCCACCTTGTCACGCAAACACAGGCTTTCCTCGCACAGCCTCGTCTGTCTGTGTGCTGCTCTGCTTCCTTCCCTTCCCTGTGCTGCCTCACCCTTGCTTATCACGCCAATTAACATTTTTAACTTCTGCCACTTTTCTCCCTGTGTGCTCTCTTCTCCTCTGTCTGTCTCACTTTTCTCCTCCACATAGAGCTGGATGACACATCAGAATCATAATCGCCGTTCAGTTCATACCGCTAGTGTTTCTCTGCTGTATGCAAGGCTGCTTTCCAGTAGCCCAGAGTACAGGAAACACTGTATTTCTCAATGTAATTCCAAGCAAGCACACCAGTGAAGATAAGGGGAGTAGACAATGCAGCCATCTGTGAAATTTGAAACTCTACTTTTCACAGCAAAAAGGGCATCCCCTTATTGTGTTTTACTACTATATATCAGAGCATCCTACCAGAAGCTTTAAAGGATAAGGCCACCCAAAATAAACAGTCATTATCTTCTCACCCTCGTTCCGATGGAAAATCGAGTGACATTTCCTCGTCCACACGACATTTCTGGAGCTTCACAGCAGAACGGCGTTGCAGTATTCTCCTGAACAACTGAAGTAGAAGGTGACTTGTTTTAAAATCTAACAATGACGCCATAGAAAAACACATAAAAATAGCTCCATACAGTCTGTCCAGCCTGATCCAAGTCTCTGAAAAAATGCTGAAATCTGAAATTGAGTCCATCTACCTCAGTCATTTTGGAGAATGCTGCAACGCTGTGTTGCTGTGAAGTTCCAGAAGTTTTTTATGGACTACAAAACTCCCAAACTTATCCTTTAAGAAATAAGAAAATGATCAATTAGTTCATTTCTTTTGTCTTTTCTTTACCCATTTTCTTTGCATATTAATATATATTTTTTTAAGAAATCACAGCTATTGTCTAACAAAGCAAACAAAGCTGACTTTCGACAAACATCTTTCAGTACTTGTACTCGTATCTGTTTTTAGATTTACTGTCTTACAGGAAGACAAACGATGATGACAGTCAAAATATGATAAAGTTCTCCAGGCCAGATGTAACAGAAAGCCTTATTTAGTCCATAATAACCATGACATCATCATGTTTACTGAGCTCCTACAGGCACGTGACATTACAGATGCAACATTTTTATCAAATGATTTACTAGATTTAGGAAGAGAAAACTGTAGCATCAGTTCAAAGGGAAAAGCTCATGATTCTCCTTTCATCCAGAGTCATGCAGCCCCTCTTCCACTTCTTAAATGTGTCTGTCAGCATTCTAGGCGAATAAATCGTCGGAAGGAAAGAAAGTCCTGATACACTAATTAGTGTGTGTACGTATAAACTGTATGTGTGTGCACACACGTGTGAGTATGCTGGTGGTGAGCCTAATAAAAGCAGAAGCTTTTCCTGGCAATCAAGCTTCGCTGAAAGGCCCCCACCATCTTTCTATGTGTCTCCTGATTTGGAAAATTCACTCTGAAGTAAAATCCTGTGTGTGTGTGTGTGTGTGTGTGTGGCTGTGTGCGAGTGTATGTGTGTACGTGTAGGTTTCATAAGAGCTCAGTGGAGAGAGAACATGAATTATAGAGAACCGAGCAGGGTCTTAACCATCCGGTTTGGATTCTCACACGCGAACCTTTTTTTGAATGGCTTCTGTCGAAGCTCTCTGTTTCTTTTCTCACACATTTCGCTCTTAACGTCCAGTTCAGTTCCGGTGATACGACCTTTAATGACGTGACTGTGCTGCTGATGTGTGGCCATGGCAGATGTTTACTGTTGAATTTTTTTTTTTATCAAGAGAAGCAGAAGAGAGACAAGTGGGACAGATGTCTCAGAAGCACAACGGGACAGAGAGTAACTGTCATGTACACAGTTCATTTGTTTGAATACATATTTAGATTTGTAGATCTCTTTCTTTCTTTCTTTCTCTCTGGATCTCTCTCTCCATCTTTCCTTTTGTCGTTTGCGATTGATTCCTACTTTATCTCTCTGTGCATTTCCTCCCACATTTCCTCTAAGTTCCCCTCATTTAGATAGCCATGGCAACACACACGTGTACGAGTGCGCATGCTCGTAACCTTTCTTGATTACCCCTGACCTCCTGACCTGTAATGACACAGCTGCCACTTTGATCAGCCAATCAGCATATGGCGCCACCCAGGTTCTCAGCGGGGCTGCCACTGGCCTGATAAAGCCCTCTGATAGGCCCCTGCTGATGCATTTCCTGTTTTGGTATGCTTCCTCGTTTTTTATTTTCTCCAACAGCTGGTCCCCGCATTCCTCAGAGTTGGGAAGGGGGCAGGGGCATTGCCTGGATGTTTATGTTGCATGTGCATGTAGGGGTGAGCTTGTGTGTGTGTGTGTGTGTGTGTGTGTGTGTGTGTGTTTTTGAGGAAGGGTCTAACACTCACTGTGTGTGTGTGTTTGGTAGCCTAGATTGTTGGGTCTGGCCAAGAGGGGGCGGGGTAGATAGAAGGGATGCTTAAGATTGGGGGGGAGGGTACGTGAGGGTTGTTTACATGCGTTGGGGAGAGAAATGGGGTACATCGTGGGGGTTGTGGGGGGGGTGAATGACATAGATGAAGGGGATAATGACAGTGAACAGCTGTGTGTGTGTGTGTGTGTGTGTGTGTGTGTGTGTGTGTATATGTGATATGGGGGTGGATAGCTGAGACAGCCAAGGTTTAGGTGTGATTTGGCTTTAGGGCCCAGGGGTTGGATGGGCGACGAAAAGCCATATGACTCACCGTTTGTTACCCATTATTGCTAATATGGACAGATATGATTGTGTTATTCTTGGCTGTTGCCGTCAGTGTTATTGTTGTTGTTGTCGTTGACCAGTTCGTGACCAGATGGATGTAAACGTCTTTGTGGGTGGCTGAGTGTGTACTTAGATGGTGATGATCTTTTCCTGAGAGCTCTGTTACCAGGGTTCAATGTCTCCAGTAGCAGGCTGAGAGCGGACATGCCCAGACATGAAAACTACCACGCACACACACACGTGCACACTTTCTCCCTCACACCCCCTGTTTGTCTCTGGGCAGAAGTATTTGCGTATGTATCACTGGAGGCCCTGCACTGGTGTGTCAGAGGGTCTCTTAAAGTACTCTCAGTTGACACCGAGCAGCCCCCCTGCCCCCCGAAACACCTGCCTGATTCCTGCTCTTTGTGCCACTCAGCATGTGCACACGTAGGCCAGGGATACCACACAATATGAGTCTACACCCATCTTTTTTTTATCACTGTGTGACCACATTAAGAATTGCTTTATTCTTCATATCTTTCATTAAAATGTGCATATGAATTATCATCTTCCATTCCAGGTATTAAAGCGTGCACTGACGCTGCAGGCCAACTTTCTCTGACTGCCAACAACAAATCTGAAATAGTCTCGGTACTCAGATAAGGTTCTGGGTAATACCAAATACCAGTGCGCTGCAAAAACACAACACACTACAGCAGCCCTGGGTTCGAATCTGACCTGTGGCCCTTTGCAGCGTGTAATCCCCTCCCTCATCCTGGTACTCTTCAGATGTAACGTCTGAATAAAGCCATGAAAAGGCTGATTGATACAAAGAAAAATAATGACAATTGGATGATGATGAAGTTGTAGTGATTAGGATATTCCTACGTGGACAAACTAATAAATGATCTTGGAGCAGAATGGCCTGCCCTGGTTGACACCGTGTTCAGAATCTGATGACATGGCAGTCCAGAAAAGTATAAAAATAGCTGCGTTTCTGCGGTGAGTAGGTGATTGCTTTGCCAGCATTTGAAGACGGAGTAAACAAGTAGTTTTATGCGGAAAGCAGTTTGGATTTCCGTGTGCAGGTATACATCCGTGTTCACCAAACATTGTCTGTAAACATGGTCCAAAAACACGGTTCGTCTCCGTCATGGGAACCATCGTTTTGTAACAACCATTAATATGAATGACATGGAGATGCACACAAATATACGCTGCTGCAAGCCAAAGCTGACCAAGTTATTCGGCTGTTGCCGGGCTGTGGAGGAGATGTCATTGTAATTGGAGGGAGGGCCAGGGTCATGACCCCGAACCAACCCGCAGCAGGATGCTATTGGTTAGCGGTCTACTCTCACTGCCACTAAATCTGTCTTTGCAGAGGGAGAAGTTTTCACTCTGCCTTTTCCTCTCAGCTGTTTTTGTCTACGTGCCCTTGAGGCTCTCATGTCCTCTCAACAGTTTGACATCTTCACCTGACTCTGTTTTTACCTCGGTGAACAAAGACCAAATGTAATGGAGATTAGTTTGATTTCCATCTCCTCAAAAGTACCTTTCTACTGAATCATTCTCACCTCACCGTGTTTCCTGAGAAAACAGCAGTTCAGTTTTGTTCATGTTTAGATATTGACTTTCGTTACTCCTTCCCCCTCCCTTCTCCTCACTCTATCTCCACGTCTGTCTCTCGCTTCTCTGTTCCTGGAATGGTTTGTACCAGGAGGTCTGGACAGAGGGGCAGAGTATTATGTGTGTGTTTGTGCGTGTGCATGTGTGCATGTGTTTGTGTGTCAATAAGATAAAGTGAGAGTGAATGTGTGGCCCACCCAGGGGCCTGGCAGCAAGAGCTGTTTACAATCTTCAGGCTACATCTCTTCTCCCCTTCTGCCCTCTTCCATCGTCCTTCCTGCCTCTCCCAGTTTTCTTTTACTGTTTCTTTCTGTGATTGCAGATGAGGGAAGAAAAACACGTAGACATAATACAATACCAGGCTGTGAAACTGAAGAGCAGAGGTCAACAGTATGGGCACAGGATTCTCTGTGGGGTAGAGATGGACGGGTGGATGGATGGAGAAGATCAACAGTTGGAGTGTGTTCACACCGAGCATGTTTGGACGGATAGCCACTGTAAGTCCGTGGCTTTTTTTAGGGCACTTAAATACTACTAAATACTTTAGTGCAAACCAAAGTTTCGTCTTTTTCAGCATTTCAGAGGGGGAGTCGATACTCTGGGTTTATTAATATACATGAAAATAAACTCAAACCATGGATGTATTGCATAACGCTGCACCATTGTAATATAATACGAACACTACTTTACATGTATGAGAACAAGGCCGATTGATATGGTTAAAGTCATCATCGCAGTGTTTTCCCATATGTAAATACGCTTGAACTCTGGAAGTCGTTTGTTAGATTTAAGATACATCTTGATGAAATCCTTAATTTGAGCAACACAAATGTGTTAATAACAATAATACAAGCGGATAATCACAGCAGTATAATTTCAGAGGAAGTCAATAGCTATGAAGAATTATTCTCCAGTTCAAAGTGTGGACGATATGACCTAAGATGTATTGTTGCCGTGACAGTTTTACAAAAATAAAAGTGATACTAGTCAGTCAGATTTGACTCACAGCTGGCCGTTTCTTATACGTCTTCAGACTGGATCCAGAAGACTTCACTTTTTGAATATCTTTAACTTCAGTGTCTTTCTCATTGCCAATTGGACGATGTTCAAGAGTGGCTTAAACATAGACGGATGGATACGCACAGTATGCACCTTTAACTTCAACATGCATCACAGCATTGTGCCAGAAAAGTGGGGAAAAGTATTGTGTCCAGCAGTGTCAGGTTTCCATCGTGCTGACCGGAGCTGAAGCCGATTGAAACCCCTGACGACTGCAGAGTTCTCCGTTTTTTGTTTAAGTCAGGGAAGAATATAATTCAAGGCAAACCTGATGGGTCCATTTCCCAGCCGACGGGGGTCCAATTTGTAAAAACTGAGAATGTAATCTGAACTAGCTCCAGGAAACGGCCCCAAAAACATTCTCATAAACATGTTGTCCTTTGTTTGGTCATTTTTTTTTTCATATGATTTTTATGAGTACAGTGAGACGGATGTTGACATCGGATAGTCAGCAGTAACTTATGCTCTGGAAGTGTAGCATAACAAAATGAACCAAGGGCAAACCACAGCCTATAAAGATCACTGCAGTCAGCTTTGTGCTTCTTATCTGTTATGTAGACCAGAGATGCTAAATTATGTCAAAAAGTGCAGGCATGTCCTCAGTACTTCCTCAGTAAACCTAAAGGAACTGGAATCAGATTTGTTTTTTTACTCTCATGCTCTTTGGCTGCCAAAATCTGTAATCTTACAGGATAACAGGTTGCCAAAACCCTGTCCAATAAACAAGCTACTTGTGAGTCCATCTGACTTTCGTTTACAAGCCCCGGATCACTTGCAATTGGCCAGTGTGAACTTAAATGAACTGAGAAGAAAAAATGCAAAACAAAGTTTGGTTTGGTGTTTGAGACCAAAGGGAAAAAAAAAAAGGTGTGATCACATCCACAGTGAGGCTACTGACCCCCGTTTTGGAAAGTGTAGTAAATGCTCTTCCCTCTGAGCTGAGTTGCTGTTGAGCAAGGCACGTATAACCTCCCTCAGCTGGTTTTCAAGTGAAGCTGGTTCTGACCGACAGCAAGACATGGCGGCTCTCACGACTTCAGGTGTTGATGTGTGTGTCTGCACGTGTTGTTGAAAACGAGCATTGTGCCTGCTCGTTCACTGTTTCCCCTAATAAACAGGGTTTACACACACACACACACGTACACACACGCAAACACACACACTCACACACACATTTATCCCATATACTCAACAGGGGGTTGCCCTCAGCTCTAATTCTGGTAACCTCATCACTGTGGTCTCTCCTTCTGTAGTCTGCCAGGCTCTCCTACCGTGCGGTCAAAATAGATTCTACCACAATGTGAACACCTCTCTGTCTCTCTCTCCCACACACACACACACACACACACACACACACACACACACACACACACACACACACCCCACCAGAACTCAAGATGTCTCTGAGCTTTGCCACAGTTTACCCCACCACAGTGCCACCGCAGCCGCATGAGCCACAGCCTCTTGAGATTTCCCATCGCGTCGTCAACACCTCTCCGTTTCAGCGTGCGGCTCAGATCTGACCGTACTCGAACGGCAACCGCCAACATCTGGTTGATTTTTTTTTGGGGGGGGGGGGGGGACTGCTTTGTGAATGGCTCTATCATCCAAGGCCTTCTGGATTGTTCCTCATCAAATAATAATAAAAAAAAGGGAATATGTAGTTTGTCCAACGGTCTCTGAGGGCCAGTGTGAATGGTTCAGTTTCACATTTTAAGACCACTTAAAGCCTTTTCAGTCTCCGTGACCACATTGAGAAGCTCCTCTGTTCTTTAATTCGGTTAAGTGTGGTCATCCAAGAAGTCAGTGTACTTGGCCCCCACCCCCTCAGTCACATCTTATTTAGCGCCACAGTAACTCTAGGTGCTCAAGGTTTTAGGAGAACACAAACTAAAGGCTGATCTCGGGTAGTAAAAGCGTGGTTACAATGCCTTTTTCTGATGGATTCAATTCTTAAGTTGTCCAGATTATCTGAATGGAAGTCGCCGTTTGACCCCGAGAGTAGTTTTACAGCTGTTAAACAGTCTTCAAAGTAATAAAATGTTGCTCCAAACTTCTTTCATTCCAGAGGACATAAAACCTGATACCATTAAGGCTATTCTGCGGATCGAGGATATTGGAAAATGAAATCAAACCTACTACAATGGGGTTGAGTAATCATCTTTGAAAGCCTCCTTTTGTGTTTTATTTCTGGATTTGTAACATAGTTCTTACTCTGCGCTTACTGTGCAGCCCATTCAGTGGCATTTAAACGCTGATGTGTATCTCATCTGTCACATTGCTGGTCCTGCAGCTGGTCCTGGTCCAGTTCCAGTCCGGTCGTGTCCCGTATGTTTTAACTCTCAGGGCAGCAGGTTGAATCAGCCTTTTGTGTCCTCGGTTGCCGACTGTGCCATAATGTTCTATTCAAGCGCCGAGCACCTTCCTGTTTTCATCAAAGACATTTTGACACATCAAGCCAGAACAACTATGGCTTTTATATTTCATACTTAAATCTCAAGCTTATGAATAATAAACGAGTCGACCCCTTCACATTTCTCCCTGTATTGATTTCACGTGCATTCCAGGCTCACTGGACACACATTTGTCCGTTCTTTCAACATATTCCTATTTTTTTTCCTGCTCTTAAGGGGAAATTATTACACAGACAAACACACACCAGGACTTTTCTCTGCCCCCCCCCCCCTCCCCTTGCGGCTGTTTTTGAGTTATGACTGCATGCTCAGTTTGTCACAGATCAGAAGCAAAGGTCAATCAGATAGAATACAGTTGTCCTTTGTGTCTCTCTTTCCATCCCCTGCCTGGTCTTCTCTCTTTTCACTCTCGTCTTTCCTTCCATCCCTCTGGGGCTGCAAATGGGATTACTAAGGTTTGTGTATGACTTTGTCACAGAGGCACATTTGTGTCCTGGAGGCTTTCAGCAACTTTTATGAATGTAACCGCTGTGAAAACAATATGAGGACACTGAATGTTGTCCCTACTCCCTAGTTAAACAGTTAAAACACAGTGGAACCTGAATTTGAGTTGTGAATCTTCGCTGTGCATATTGTTTTCACATGGCAGCTTTAAGATGAGGCATTTATGGGCTTACCTCTCACAGAGTTGGACGGCGAAGTTGACAGCGCCTCCTCAGATCTTGGCTGACTAGCTGGGCTCGCTGTAACGGTTATTATTTATGGTTGCGGACGTTAGCTTCAGGTGAAAATGGCTAACGTGATTAGTAATTCTATCGGGTCTCGTCCAGTTCGTGCTTCCCAGCAAGGTCATAAAAGCCAACATGTGCCCAGAGATGTACGATTTTTAAAAATTACAAGGTGAGGTTTTATTTATCACATGCAGATGATCTCTGTCTCCCTCCAACATACCTCTGACATTAACTTTATTGTCCAGCCGAGGTCAAACAATCAACATTAAACGTGCGCTGTGGACTCTCGATCATGCTCTGTCTCTGCATCGATGCAGAATCTTCAATATCCACGTTGTGATGCATCTAATAATCGAGAAATTTCCACACCTCTAATAAATGCACATGTTTTGGAACTGAACAAGACAGTGAATTAGATCTTAATTAGGAAACATACACATGCACACAGATGGGGAAAGTGAGACGGGTTGGTCGTGAGTCAATGACAACCCCAGTGTTTCTCCTTCTTTTCCCATTGAGAGGGAAACTGTGGGTGTAATGGGTTGTTCATGTGCGTAAGAAGAGTATGTTTACATCGCTAGCACAGGAGGCCTCGTTCCAGTATTCCTGGATGGCAGCTTGATTCAATTGGGAGCGTGGTGAAGATGATGGCAAGGCGAGGGAAAATATTCACGCATTCAATCTGTCGTCTAGGAAGCGTTGTAGGCACATAATGCCTGACTGTCTCTCTCCACTTTAGTCCCTTTTGGCCAGGCAGCGGTCTTCTCCATAAATCACTCTGTACGCACTCATACACACACGTGCACACACACGCACACACAAATACACAAGCAGACAGACAACAGAAAAGTTCGTTTTGGCTCGGAGCAAATAGAAGCCGTGGGGACGTGGGCTCGGCCTCTGCTGTGTTGCGATGTATATATTTCAGACAAAACTATGAATGCTCGCTGCCAGCACTTTCTCTCACTGCGGAAATGTGTCCAGCAGACGCTTGACACACGCGTTCACACACACACACACACACACACACGCACAGGGTGCGGCCTCCTGCCAACAATAAGACGTGTTTAACGAGTCTCAGAGCTTTGTTGATTTCAATCTCAGGGCTTTGTTGTTTTTGTGAATCGCACTCTCTGAGGTCGGTATTAATCTTCGCCATGTGTATATACAAGGTGTCCAGCGCTGCGCCGTCTAACAGGGAATTGTCATGCGACAACGTTTAGTTCAAGTCGGATGAAGTCTTGTTTGGCTCACTGCTTCGTTGTTCATCCCGTTGCCGGGTCTGATGTTTACAGCGCTGTGGTAGACCCTTTCCTCCGTCACCCCTGCTTTCCTCTTCCTCCTAACCCAGTCACTTCCTCACATCATCTACCCCCATGCCTGCTTCTCCTCCTCCTCCACCTCTTACTCCTGCATCAAACTTGCCTCGGCCTGGTCCAGCGTTTGTGTCCTGGATGCTGCGTTCCTCGACGGCAGCGTGTGCGAATGCAGAGAGACACCATTAGTCTTGGCATGGCCACCGGTTTCCAGGTTCCTCCCTAGTGTTTGGCAGCTCTCTGCTCCTGCCTGGGTCTGGCACTCTTGTCTCTCCTCCTGCATCACTACGCTCACTAGAAAACCTTGTTTAGTTTGCAATACAGGCGTTGCCACAAGACAAGAACACAAGAACAGGGTTGCTTTTCTGGTGATTGAAGGTTGTGCATGTTTTGCTGTAGCTGCTCCTCAAAGCTGGTATCAGAGAGTTTAGACTCAAATGGCCAGGTTTTAGAGAGTAACATGAATTCAAGTCTGTGTAAAGTATCATACCATAATAGTAGTTTCCATAATAGTTGTGTTTTGCTTGTTGCTAGGTGCCTGGTCCTGTCAGCACTGTCAGATTGGACATGTCAGACTTGACGGCAGTATACATACACAAACACGTCAGTGCGATTACTTCAACGAATCTTTGTAGGGTAAAATGTATCTCGCCAGCGGGGTGTCTTGATTTTCATTTTAGCTTTATGATTAGATGCTAAATTAGAAATACTGGTGGAAGATTGATGACATTCTCTTCAATAAATAGAAAGAAAGAGGCTGATTCCAGCTCTTGAAATGTGACGATTGTCTGCTTTCATGTGCGTCATTTGCAGATTAATTGATAATACAATAATCAGTAGTGATAGTGCAAATCAAAAGTATATTACAAGCTGAACCTTTCAGATGCTATTAACAGTCGGCCCATGCAACACATTTAGGATTCATGGGGACATAAAACTGCACAGTTAAAAACCAATCTGCTGCTATAAAACTCTGTTTGCTTTTTAAACACTGTTAAACAGAAATTGTGAAATAATGTTGACGTGTCATAACTTACGCGCGCGATAAAGCTCTTACCAGCCAGCCACTGTTTTTACAAGCTGAAGTAAATAACTCATTTATATTGTCTTTAATTTTGTCACGTATGGATGTTCTCACGTTCCTACCTGGTTCTTAACTTAACCAGCAAAAAGACCAAACACCACATACATGCACCTGAGCGCCCACATTTTGCAGCGCCGAGTCTCAACATCCAGTACCGACACCCGACACTCCTGCTGTGTGTTATCTCGGCCAGCTCCATTCTGCATCTTTGGCTGAGCGAGGTTCATGTTGTCTCCCCCCTTTGGGAATTAAACCATGCTATGTGGTAATTATATGCATGTTTCTCTTGGTATTTTGGGGGTTGGAGGCAGACAAAGTAACGTTCACATCAGAGCCAGACCATTCCTTAACGCCTACACACTGACCCCAAACAAAATATTTCACATATTTAAACAGAATAGTTGATGGACAATTGTTATGGAGGCAATTCAGTTTATAGTGTCTGGCCTCTGTATGAAATAGGTTATGAGTTACATAATGGTTTGAGTCTTTGTTATTATGAAGCGGAAGCTGTTTTTTTTTTTTTCTTTTCTTTTTTTTAAAATGAAAAACATCATCGATCATTTATCACTTCTTCATCTTGTGTCAGGATCAGCAGTTTGTCCAAAATCAAAACACTTGTTGGTGCAGTTTCATCTTCAGTTCTGATCTTTTGTGTGAAGTTGAGTCGTTTAAGGACAGCAGTGATCCAGTTGAGACTGATAACAGTGCATTCTTGTTGCCAGGTGTCCACGGGCGAGGCTGAGAGGGATCGGCTATGGATATGTGTGCATGCCTGCACCCACTGACCTGTTATTTTTTTGTGCGTGGGCGTGCAAGCATGCATGTGTGTGTGTGTGTGTGTGTGTGTGTGTGTGTGTGTGTGTGTGTGTGTGTGCTGTACTGTACTCTACGGTGGGCCTGACACAGACTACTGTTGGGCCAGTGATGTGTGATGCATTAGCCATGGCCAGAGATGGGTTGGTATGGAATAAATAATGGATACCATCCTTTCCCTCTGAATAAATCAAGACCAGAGAAATGGAGAGAGATGAGAGATTAAATGTGGGAGCGAGTTGGAGAAATTGAATGCCAGAGAGAAAGAGGGCGTTTGTGTAACTGGAAGAGGAGTAAAGAGGCAGAAAGGGTGTCCTGAATTCCAAATCACTATCTCACTTCTGGTCTCTCTGCAAGGAAAAAAGAATAATGTTGTTGCTGAAGCAAAAAATAAATTACTTTCTGAAAATGATTTTCTAGTGGAAAAGTTACTAAGAATTTCTGTTATTCTTGAGCAGGAACAATTGGCTTATTTTTTTTTGCTAATCTTTGTCTTTTTTTTTCCATCGCACCCCCAGGCACAGGGCCAGACATTCACCTTCCCAGACATCTTCCCGGAAAAGGATCGGACAGCGGCGGAGGGCTCCGTGGAAGAGATGCAGGAGAAGTTCATGGAGGACGAGAAGCAGAAGCAGAAACCTGACCCCAGGAGAGGAGGGGTCACGGAGTGGTTCGGACTGTGAGACAGCCCACTGACCGGGAACTCTGTGCTCGTTATGTGTGTGCGTGGGTGTTTCATTGGGAACATGTATTGATTTACGACGCGACTGTTGTGATGTCACTTCTATTTCTGTGTAGTAAAGAAGAATGAGCATGTGTGTGAGAGAGACTGGAGACATGTGTTTGGTGTGTGTGTGAGAGAGAGAGAGAGAGAGAGTGTGTTTGCGAGGCTTGAGTCCAGTAACTGGAGCCAGAACAGAATCACAGGAGGAGGAGGAGAGTGGCCCGACTCCATCTTTCATGAAACCAGCCCACCGCACAGAATCTCCATCACCTCGGATGACCTCCACTTCTTCCCCCTCCCACTCGTTCTATTCCACCTCCGTCTCCTGTTCCTCCTCCTCCTCCTCTTCCTCAGCACCTCCTCTTTCCTTAGGAGCTTCGTTTCCTCCTCTAATGACCGTCTCCCACACTCCTCTTCGTTTGACCACGCTGAGGAGTGGTATATTGTGGTATCCCTAGTAGCCCTGACACTCAGCCAGCTGGATCAGACCACCTGGACGACCCACATCCCCTTTTATGAGTTTGCCTCAGATTAATTGACCACTTTAGGTAAACAACAATTGAGATGTTGTTTCAGCAAAGCAACGATATGGAATTTGCTGGAGTGTTTTTATTATTTTGTGGTAGCACCTCTTGCCATAACTCTTGAGAGAGGATTTTACCCAGTGTTTGTGTTTGTGTGTGATTGCCTAGCGCGCGGGACTTGCCAGTGAATCTGTCTAATTGTAAGTGCTGCTGGAAGAAGGACTAATAAACGGTCACTTGTCCAAAAGTGCTCTGCCGACTTTTTCTTGTGTTCTCCTCGCCTCATCTCCCACGGCTGCTGCGCTCAACAGCTGGCACTTCGAGACGTTGTTCACCACACAAGCTGGCCCTCTCGCGCGCCAGCGTGGTCTGGTAGCTGTTTTGACAAAGTAATGATCTGTGTTTGAATCGGGCCACCAGAGGACTGAGCTCTCTTACGGTAATAAGGCCCATAAAGGGGAGGGACCTCTCCTGGGCTTGCTCAGACCCTCCATTATGCTGAGAGGCCAAGGTTACAGTAAGTGTCCCCCAGCCGTGACCACTAATGCTGGCTGGCTAATACAAAGGTCCAGCCCCTGACCTCACCCAGCCAACTCAGCTATCACTAAGGAGAATGTCAATATTGATCCTGTTGGCCCATTGTCTGCTGCCTGGAACCACTCGCCCCCTGCGTCGCTATAAAGCAATCTGATTTGGAACATAACAAGCATCCTGTTACACAGCCACTCCATTTCTTTTCTGTCCGACTCACTCTCACTTTTTTTTTTAAAATATATTTTCCTCTCTCCCTGCTCCTCCTGTCTCTGTTGCCCAGTCGGGTCCTCCAGAGAAACAGCTGCTAAACCAACAGAGAGGGAGAACAAATTCCTGTTCTCGCGCTCTTCTTGGCCTGAACAGACCCCACACGAAAGTTGGGAAATCAAGTTTTTGGTGTTTGCCAAGAAGACAAATCTCATCCTTGTTCTTCTCCCAGTTACTGTCACAGGGAAGCCCCAGGTATACACACTCCTACATACATACATACATGCTGCAGCCATCTCTGATATCTTTAAACTGGCACTGAGGTGATGTTGTTTAAGGCCTGCTGACAGTTGTGGATATTTACTGTTTGAGACATTTTTGGACGCCGCTACAATGCAGAGAGATGACAGATTTTTATACTGCAGAGACAGATTGAGGCACACTCATCTGTTGCCCACACGGATAAATGTCTCTTAGTCATTTTAGCTCCGTGAAAAACAAGTACACGAGAACAGATTATTAACTCATTATGAGAAAAACAACCCAAAAAAATCAGCCGTGGGCTCGAGAAAACAAATGAAGTCATCGACGGTCGCAGTCAACGAGACGGAGACGCACGAAGTAACTCGATAGTCTCTCGACAGTCCGGTCCACGAGTGATTAAAATGTTTCGGGGAGTATTGTTTTTCTCGCAATCATTCCTGTTCTACTGGAAGCAAACTGGAGACGATGTGATTTGATTTTTTTTTTTTTTTTTTGACCCATGATGATAATTTTGCTGACAAGATAATTTGGGGATATTTTTCTAATGAATAAAAATGTAACATGAGCTAAATAAGGATAGATTTTTTTTTTTTTTTTTTAAGCGATAACATCTGGGCAGAGACCAGGCCAGCGTTGCGTAGTGTTTTGGACGCGAGTTTTAACAGACGACTGTTTTCACTTTTCAGACGAGAACGTGGGTTCGATCTCAGAACGCTTCGTTTACGTTAAGACTGATCAGGCGACTCACTGCAGGAAACTCCTCGATTGTAAAGTCTGGTGGTCTGGTGACGTGTTGCAGCGTGATCGGTCTCGTGTCATCATCCTGACCCGACTGCAGAACATGAAGTAACACCTCCACCTGAGGAGCCTCACGCAGCTCAATGATCTATATACATCACATTTAACCTCCTTTGAACTGATTTGCTGACTCTCCAGTGCACTTGGATGTCCTTGACGTCCAGATGATGCTGAACAGGTTGATCCAGGTGATTCCTTCTATAGAGGCAGTACGTCCGCGTTGGAAAGGGACTGTAACTCTTCTTCATTTGGACTTCTTTCCGGCATTTTGACAGAGAAGTGACAGGACATTTTTGCAGGTACAATTACATGCTCGGCATCTTAATTGGTCCACAACAGGACACACGATGTCGCACAATTACTGGATTAAATAGTTAAAGGAGGCGCTGCAGTTTATCGCTGCCCCACAGTCACAAAGCAAAGTGTTTAGTGTTTTTTCTTCATTTTTCCTCACTTTCTCTTCACCTGTCTGCACTGTAAATATTTTGCACCAACAACTCCACCGCTGTAAAAGATAATTACTGCTACTCTCCTCCTCTCTTGCATGTTCTCCCCATGCTTCTCCCTTCTCTTCATACCCAATAAAAAGCTGCATGGACAATGTGTCCCACCCCCCCTCCAGTCCGAACCCTGTCCATGCAGCTGGCAGCCATTTCCATGTTTGTTAACACAGTGTTCTCCCCGCCTGTCAGATGTCAGATGATGCTGTGTGGCCGGAGTGTGAAAGGAACCGGAGAGGTATGTGAGCCCCCCGAACATCCTCTTTCAGCTGAACTCGGGATGACTGCGGGCAGATTTATAGGGATCTGTGTGTGCCGAACAAGATGCATCGTATATTGTAATGCACCGCACGTCGTGTAAAGTGCAGAGGGAAGGAGGGAATGCGAGCATGTGCGTGCGAGACGGCAGAAAGCCCAGGGAAAGGATGGAGCGAGAGAGCAGATGGAGGTGAGGGAGAAAGTGAAGAGGGTGAAGTGAGAGTGAAAAAGAGATGACATCACTGAGAAAATGCTGAGCTGGATTCGAGGGCTACTGGATGAAAGAGGTCTATTCCCACAGTGCACCATCTCTCTCTCTCTCTCTCTCTCTCTCTCTCGTTCTCCCTCTTCTTCCCCCTCTCATGAGATGTACAGTGCAGGTCGTGTTCCCATCCCTACACGGTTAGTTAATGGAAGGGGGGTTGAATATTTTAAACAGCCCTTCACTCGCCTCCTTTTCCCTCCTTACTCCTCTCTCTCTCTCCCCCTCCCTTTTTTTTTTTTCTTGCTCGGTTGTGCATTAGTCAAGTGCACACATGACCCTGTTTCTGCTACTGCAGTCCACACTTGGAATCTGCATGACATCATGCTGTATTTTTGGGATTAGTGGGATGAGTGGCCGTATAGTGAGTGTCCTCGCTGACTCTCTCTCGCCTCCCTCGGGGGGGCAGATCTCCTCCTTGCTGGCTGTAGTAACTGCCCGCTCGCAAAGGGAACCTTTCACCTACAGATGCAGCCTGTAGATGCTGAATTCAGATGGAGCAGCGCTGCTGATAAGGTACTCGCTCATCAGTTTGTGCCTGCTGGGGCCGTCCTGGCTGCGCGTGAGAAAGAAAGAAAGAAAGAAAGAAAGAGAGAGAGAGAGAGCTTCGTATACGTCGTCGTCCTTGTCGTCTGCTTCAGCTCACAACAAAAGAAAGTGCAGGCTTTGTTGCATACATTCACACAATTCATCGCCAACTGTCTGTAAAATTGCACTAACTCATATAGTTACACAATTACTACCCCTACCAGCCTCGGACGCACACACACTCCCACACACTTGTTTTCACTAAGACAACCGGGGTTGCCTGCTGAGGATTCTGACGGCCTCTCTTGGACTAGCGCCATACACATTCCTCCTTCCCCAGGTTGCCATTGGTTCATCCGAGCTCAGCCAGTGTACTCTGTCACCCCATAAGTGTGTGTGTGTGTGTGTGTGTGTGTGTGTGTGAGTGTGAGTGTGAGAGTCTATGTACAGTATGTACTCTTACATGAGTAAAAAAAAAAAAAAAAAAAAGAAAAGCCAACATCTTCCGTTTTTCCAAGAACTTGCTTACATGCACACGCGCCGACACACGCACACACGAACCCCTCACGCGCTCGTGCTTCATTGTAAACCACTCACACATACATAAAGCATCAGTACCCTGATGTGGCCCCCTCAGCGTACACACACGGTCATACTGTACTCACATCTATACGCTCGCTGGCTCAGAGCCAGCAGCAACAACCGAAGGAGGACACTGTAGAAAACATGTGGAGCGCCTGTTTATTGTTGCTTGGATTACAAAGAATCAGTAGGCTGGGCTTTATGAGTCAACACGTCTGTTTTCTTTTTGTTTTTTTTTTAAATTTTGTTTTGTTTTTAATGAGGAAGGTACAACAGATGAGCTTCTATTGTCAGTGTACGTAAAGCAAGATATCGGGCAAATCCAGCTTTTTCTTTTTGCGTGTCGACTTGTTTTTTGAGAGTCGGCCTCGAAAAGGATCTTGGGAAGAGCCGGCCGTGACGTTCAGTTGTTGACGTCATTTCATTTTTCGCTGTGATTAATACTGATTTGAGGTACTTGTACTTTGTGCACAGAGGTGGGGGAGTACTCAGATACCTGTCCTGATGTAAAAGTAGACCCACCGTGCTGTAAACATACTTAAAAATCTTGCATTTAAGATGAAATGTCATCAGTAAGACGTATTTTTCTTTGAGAAGATTTAACTGGCTGTGTTTGTGAGTAAGAAAAGTGTGTGAGTTTTGATCGGACACACACAAAACAAACCCCTCTATTTTTCATTTTGTCACTTTTAAGGATGTTGTGAGTTTAAAGGTCCGGAGGGTCGAGAAGGCCGAGCAGATTTTTCTCCAGATTGGATGGAGTGGCACCACGAGGACGGGCGAGGAGTTGGCTGGTGAACGTCTCTGCAACACAACACGTGAACGTCTTTGACACGACGTCAGCAATCTTGCCTCTTCACATCACGTCCATATTGTTGTTGTTCTTTGCTAAAATTCTTACGTACTGCACCTTTAAATCGACAAGATAATCTCATGTTTTCTACGTGAAATCTCGTGTTGACTGTCAGATACACACAGTCGATAGAAAAAATCTATTTTTGTCACTAATATGTAGTAAAATTGAAGATTACAATAATCAAAAACAGAAACAGAAGACCTTAAAATGTTACTTTAGTAGTTCTCTTTCACTTATTCTCCCTTTTTATGCCATTAACTGTGTTTGAAAGCTAGTTTCTGGTGACTTTGTAGATATAAACATCACGCAAGTACATAATACGTCAATAATTGACTCATTATGTGGTTTGAAAACAACATTCTAATAAGCACAAGCTAATATATAAATATGAATATGAACCTTTATTGTGGTATTTCTACTTTCGTTAGAGATCTGACCGATCCTCCCACCACTGTTTGTTTGTAGAATTTGTCAACATCTTGTCCCAGTCTGGTTTGCGTGAACCATCTTATTGCTTCCATGCTCCTCCGTTTGCTTTCCGGCCAACACAAAGGATCAATCAGTAAAAGCCAGCCATGTCGTATTCTGGTTTCTTCAACAGCGCCGCTGCTTAATAAAAGCTGAATGCTGTTTTCCAACTCCGTCGTCCTCCAGAGATCCTTCCCTTCCTCGCCTGTCACAACATCAATTAGGATCAATTAGAAGTCCTGACAATGGAAGATGGCACATGCCAGCCTTCATCACCAAACGAGTGGTGGCAGCCCTCTTTGATCTGTGTTTGCTCTCAAAGATTTGTTTGTGGCGACCCAGAGGGGGAGGAGCCATCGGCCATTGTTTTTTTGTGGCACGGTGTTTGTGAGGCTTACGCACGGCCGTCTGTCTGAGAGAGGGGAAGAATTTCTCCCGACACTCCGCTTCAGCTTATCTGCTATCAACACAATGCTCCTCTCCTGGCTGGGTGGTCCCTGACTCTGCCAGCTGTTCAACACACACATTTGCATTTTAAACAACTTAATAACAGCGAAACAGCGTACGCAGGAAGAGCAGAGGAGCGAGAGGCGAGTCGGGCTGGTGAGGCACTATGTGTGTTTCCGAGAGCGAGACAGGGGAGAGAAAGAGAAGTATGAATGGTTCAAATGAGTTCAATTGTCATAACAGAATAACACAAATCAACTGGGACACGGCCACCCATCTGGACTACAGAGCGCTGAGCCCTGTTCTGCACACATACACATATGAGCACTTGTGCAGCCAGTGAACCCCTCGCTAGTGGAATCGTACTGGCTGGAGGCTGTGCCAAGTCAATAACACAGACTGATCCCTGATGCTGAACTTCCTGGAAGTCCCGGCTGGTCTCAGCGCTTCATGTACCTGCTCGCCGCTGCAGCTGCCGCCCGGCTGCACGGTGGGCTGGACCGGGATCAGCGGGTCTATCGCTGCCCGCAGGTCGCTGCCGACGTGAAACGCGGTTCATAGGTGAACCGACGAGAGACCACGGGAACAATGAGCCTCGGAGATTTTTTTTTCCCCTCAGAGTGATGAAATCCTCTGTACTTTAACACAAGTCTCCTCTCATCACGCACAATCAAACCGGGGTCACTAATCTCTTTATATCACCCAGGGAGGAGAACACTGAGGTTAATTGTCCGACATCCCGATGGAGACAGAGCGTAACGTGGGTGTGGTGGTGGTGTGTATGTGTGTGTAGGGATAACGCAGTACATGCTAATAAGATATCCCAAAGAGGAGATTCTTTAGGGTCTGAGAATGCTGTGGTTTACAGTATAACACAGATCGGAGGCCCCGCCTTGACTCTCATTGTCAAACAGACGCTAGTGTCGAGGAGGAGGAGGGGGGAGCTGCACAAATGCTGCCTGGGTTTTAGTACCCCCATTGTTAACACACAAACACAGTGACACAAACACATTCTCAGACTTGAATACGTTCATTTTGTTGCTCCTGTGCTGCGTTTTGAGACTTAACGTACAGAAGGAGGTGTGTGTGAGAGAGACGGGGAAGGGGTCGAGGATGAGGTAGTTTCGGAAAGTATGTGCGAACGTGCAGTGGCGGGAGACAGATGGACAGAGAGAAAAATAGAGTGAGATTTGGAGGCTATAGGTTATGGTTTTGGGGGGGATTAGGAGAGGATGGCTACGACTGCGCAACTCATTTCTGGTCTAAATGGCTGGCTCCCATTTAAAAAAAAAAAAAAAAACGTCCTCTCTCCTGTCTTACATCTCGCCTCACTGCCAGCCCTCAGCTGCGCAGTGCTTACGTCAGAGGATCCCACTGTTAGGCAACACTTAGCCAACATAATGACAGAACTGCTCAGCAAAGCCAAAGATAGATCTGCCTTTTTCTGGCCCGATTTCAGGCAGCGCTGCAGGACTTCTGTGGCCTCGACGGGGTTCCACTTCCCCTAGCCTAGGTTTGACCATCAGGGCTTGATTAGAGTGGCCTGAGTTGAGCTTAAAAGAGCATGTCCTCGCTGGCTCCGTTTCAACAAAGGGTACTCAGCTAGTGCGACCTGGATTTGACTGTCTGGCTGCTGCTAATGTGGCCTGGGTTCAGTAGACAGAGCTTGACTTGTATGGCCTGAGTTCATCAGATGGAGTCCAACTCCTCTGGCCCTCGCTTGTCAGACAGGGCTCGACTAGTGTGGCCTTGGCGGATACGGGGCCGGGGTGATTAAGGATGTGTTTGTTTCCCAGGCTGCGAGCAGGCAAGGTGGCGGCATTGCTCCTGCACAGCCAAGGACTTGGTGTGGGGGCGAGAGAGCCAAAACAAACTACTGTGATTGCCTCCTATATGCCCTACTGACCCCTGCGTTTCAATTGCCAGGCGAGGAGGAGGAGGAGGAGGAGGAGGAGGAAGAAGGGGTGAGGGGACAGAGGAAGACGTGGTTTAGAGGAGGATGGGGGGGTACGGGAGGTTGCGCTTGAGGTTTTGAGATGGAGGAGGAGGGGCTGGGCTGCTGGTGGCAGGAGAGGTCACTCCAGTACTTGAACAGAGAGGGCTGGCTCATGACCCTTAACCTGATTAAACTGAGTCTGTTTCCATGTCCAACATTAAAATCTATCTATCTTGATAGCAGACGGAGAGAGCGAGAGAGAGAAAGAGAGAGAAGGAGGCGATGAAGAGCAACAAAGAAAAAAAAAAAAAAGAAAAGGAAAGGAAGGAATAAAAGGGGAAATGGACAGGGAGTGAGAGAAAGGGAGTCTTGTCGTCTGAGAGGTGGTGTGGTTCGGGTTAGGTTGTGGTTGAAGCCTTGAGAGAGCGGGGAGGGGAGAGCGGGGGGAGGCACAGGGGGCGAGCAAGGCAGCGCATACCCGCAGCATTCAAATGGAGCTCCCATTGGGAGGTTTTACGCTTCAAAATGGTTTCCTGTGACGTGGATTGTGTGTTTGATTTGAGCTTTGAGGGGTTTGTGTTATTCTCGGGAGGGGAGAATCTAGCACGCTCTCATTTCCGCACTACCAACAGCCAGCAGAAAGTTGGCAAGCCGAAACAGGGGGATTGTAAAGACAGATTTTTCTCTCCCTCTTCGTAAGAACCACATTTTTTTCTGCTTTCACTTTTTTTTTTTTTTTTTGCCATGTTTTTCTGCTGAGCCTGCTCCAGGACTTGCTTTGCATATTGATGGATTGTTCTTAATAATTGGACTTGCTCAGACCCGTGTCCTTCTATGGCTCTTTTTCTTTTCCCAGGCTGCCTTATTTTCTTTCCTGCCAATCGTAAAAAAAAAATAATAAAAAAAAAACAAACGCACACATTTGCATCCACGTGTGCACGCCTGCAAATATGCACAAGCAAGTTTGCACGTATACAAGTACGCAGGCTGTCAAACACATGCCTTGGAACTAATTGCAAACAATGGATGCCAGCTGGGCAGTAGGTGTAGCAGGCAGCACAACCGAGCCCAGGTCGATTTGTTTTTTCAACTGGAATCTGAGGAGGAGAGACGGAGGAGAAAAATCACAGACGAGTGAACGAGAGAGAGAGAGAGAGAGAGAGAGAGAGAGTAGGTAGAAGAGAGGCAGGGTCACCACAGAGGGAGGGAAGGGGGCATACGCTGAGGCAGCGGGAAGCCACCTCTAAGACCATGACAGCCAGTCATACAAACCATCAGAGAGCTTACTGTTCTGCCAACTACTGTACTTCCCAGAGCCAAGAAAATGACAAAAATCAACAGTGGATGTGTTTGTGTTGGGGGAATATCCGTGGAACCCCACTCTCTTTCCTGATCAGCAGTTTTCTCTTTCTCTCTCTCTCTCTTTCTTTTTCTTTCACTTTCCCTCTCTCTCCCTTTTTCCTCGCTCCCCCTCGCCCCCCACCTCTTTATTTTCTTACTGTAAATACTGTACTGCGTATGCCCTCTGCTCGTGTAAGAGGACAATTATCCTAACAGCGTCTCTACTGTGTGGCGCACATGGAAAAGCTAACTGCGACGGCCCAATTTTCTCCATGGAGTTATGTAAATAGTTTTGGGTGGAATGAGCGGGCTTTCCCCAGTATGTGGGGGCATCGCGAGGTCTGAGGGGTTCCTCCATCCTCGCCCTCGGCATCAGTAACCCCTTTGTCGACCGCGTTGGCAGAGAGCTTGCACGTATTGTAGCTACCATCACGGTTATGTATCGACATGAGAGCGTGTTTGCGGGACAAGGCCATCGATTAGATGCATGTGGGGGTGTAGCTGTTTGATACCTGTGATTCTGTAGGAGGTGTTTGTTGCAGGTGAGAGGTCAAACGCAGGGATGTAGTGATGACATTTTCATGCTCCCGATCCTGCTGTGAGTCCTTAAATATTTAAATTTTGCCTGCATGCAGACATGACATAGTTATTACATGCCTTTTGATTGTGGAATATTTCTATGTTCGTCTTTCCCTTTTTTGTTGGATTATCTATAATGTCTCTATATGTGGAAGGTGTATGTATCGCATATAGTCTATTTTTTATCTATTTTATTATCTTGCTTTGCCTCATTTCAGTCATTTTTAAAAAAATCTCTGCCAAGGACACAATGTCTCTGTCCACGTCTGTTTGTTGATTTGTCACCAGGTTCACACAAAAACTTCCCAACAGATTTCCATCAAACTGGGATGGACGATGGGTCTCGTCCCAGAAAAGACCCCGCTAACTTTTGGTGTGGATGTGAATGATAAAGTGACAGATCCAGGAAGTTTTTCCACCCTCTTAAACACAGCATGATAGGGCATTTTTACTAGGGGTGTGCATCTCTCCCTCATAGGACGATCCGATACGCATCTAGATACCTGGGCTACGATACGATTCAGGGACGATACATTTTAAATAAATAACAATTCAATGCGTTGGGATACGATATGATGCAGTCTGATACAGTTCTTAACATTTGTTTAATGCAGACATTCATTTTCCATTATAAATAAAAATAAGCATTTCCATAAAAGTATTGCTTTGGCATTGCTGACCTTGGACCTCACTGAGTTGTGGCTGGAAAAAGTTTTTAATATTCATGTCTTTGTTTTGCGTGTTCTTGCTTGTGCTAGCTGTAGCGTTCTTGACGTTAGCATCCACAGACTCCTCGTCACCTGTGTAGTTTTCTCCATGCCGTCTCACCAGGTGAGTTTTCAGATTTGTCGTGCTGCCGCTGTTCTTATTATCTGTTCTACAGACCTTACATGTGGCCAGACTTCTGTCCAAATGTCCCTCCTTCTTATAGAATCCAAATTTCTTCCAAACTTCAGATCTCAGATTGGCTGCTGCATTGTAAACAGTGTGGGAGTTGCTGGACATGTTGTTCTCGTGGTTTTTCCCTCAGATACACTAGTGTTACTCTTTCGAGAATCTTGCGTTGAAGTTTAATCTTTTATGAGAATTGAGAGACGCTCTGCAGAATCAGCAGCAAAGCTTCAGTCAACCGATACGTAACTTTACAATCAGGCCATCAACCGGTTAATGGAAAATTTAAATCGATACAGGTGTCTGCGTATCGATGTAGCTGCATCTTTAACATTAAAAATGGTTACCGTTTCATATCAGTGAATCTTTACACCCCGAATTTTTACACATTTATGTCCTGTGAGTGTTATCCAGGTTGAAAATGTCTTTTCATCTGTGACCAGAGATTTTTTTTTTTTTTTACGCTGTTGGAATAATGCATCACTGTTCTGTCTTGGCGGAGGTTTGTAGTCTACTGAGTGCCATTTTTAGTTTCCCTCCTGCTTCTACTTGAACTAGTGAAACAACTAAATTACTCTGGTACAGGATCAATAGAGGTTTGTCTTACCTCATCTACCTGAAGGTGCTTCCTCTTTTTTTTCTTTTTGAGTTTTTCCAGACTGACGGCTGAAGGACGGACGATGTCTGCAGTTCAGATTTTAAAGCCCTCTCTTGTAAATTTGTGCATTCCAGCACATACTTTAGTAGTTATCTCTGCATTTCTTATTAATCTCCTTTGCTCTACTGTCGGTGCATCAAACCACGACCTTGAAGAGTATGCATATGCGGTGCAATGGCGAGCTTCCCACATTTACATCTTCGGCGAATGTTTCCCTACATCTCCCTTTTTATAGAACCGAGATGGGCCATAATGTTCTCACCGTACATGTTAAATAGCCTGTAACATTTCCATATGGCTGATTGCGGGGGTCGATGACACAGGAAGGAAGGGAGCAGAGACGGTTGTCAAACAGTGACAGAGACTCAGCGCCGGAGGAGAGACAAAGAGAAAGAACAGTCCCTGGCTCATCTCCCATCCCGCCCCTTAGCAAATTGGTTGTTGATTGTCCACAGACATCGTTGTTGGTGCTCCCCTGTACCAATAAAGCCGAGCAGGGGCCCTCCAGGTCTTGTTATTGTAACAGGAGTCCGTTTTGGCTGGAACTCCTGTTCTCAGCACGAAAAACAACAATAATAACATCAGCCCACAGCCCTGGGAGCTGGACCCGAGTCAAAGGCAGTCCGAGGGAGCGGGGCGGGGGGGGGGGCTGATGCCCCGTTAATGTTGCACGCCGTGTTTCCTGTCTGACACTTCATCTGTGGTTCTGAAGTGACTGGAACTGGTGTTGGCGCCTTACTCAACACTTAAGTGTACACTTAGTGTAACGTCCTGGCAAGCTTCGCCGCCCGAAAAGTTGCAGTTTGGGATGCACCGTCGGGCCTGAGACCGCCGTCCACCCCCCCCACCCCTCGCTGCCTCTCTGTTCCTGTATACAAAGCAGGGCTGGCCCTCATTTCAGAGAGAGATTCCTGGGTCTCCTGAAGACAAACAACGGGGAAGCAATACACGCAAGTCTCAAAACAAAATATTGAGGGAGTTTACACAGAGACCACACAACAACATCACAGCGGTCTAATCTATTTGTAATTAAAAAGTTTGCTGTGCGATGTCCTCATCCAGACAACAACAGATCCATCTTGCCTCGGCCTTGTTATGATCGTGGCCTGCTTTCCCCTTCTGTTCTCGGGTTGTTGTTCCTGTAACATAATATCTGTTTGTGTGTGTGTGTGTGTGTGTGAAAGATCCCTCTGTTGTGTTGATGACATCTTGAGAAGGCAGCCCATGACCCACTAAATGACTCATAAAAGAGGGACTCCATTGTATTTCTTTGACCTCTCTTCTCTCTCTGTCAGTCCCCAAGTCTTTTAAAACCGCCTTACATAACAGCACTATCTGGGCAAAATTACAATAGACCCCGGCTTGTGTTTCAGCGTATATGTATATACATCTCTGGCCCATTTAACAGCAGCGCGGTGTGTGAAAGCAGATTCTCCTGCGGGTTACATTATGGATCCATTACAGTTAGTACATTTGCAATAAAAATGCCTCCTTTTTTTTTTTTTTTTTTTTCTTTTCTCCTCCTTCATTTCTTTGGCTCGGCTTCTCTGTACTCTGCGGTTACCTCCAAAGGCAGAGAGAGAGAGAGAGAAGAGATGGAGAGAATGGAGCTAAAAAAGAAAGATGGAGAGATAGATGGAGAGAGCTGGAGGGCAGAGGCGGGCTCAGGTGACTCAGCTTTCCCCCTGGAAGCAGATCGAGGGGAGCTGTGGGTTCGAGCCCCCCAAAGTTTTACTAGAACAGAGGCTTTTTTAACAGGAGGGAAAAACAATGTTATAGCTGCTTCCTGCACCACCGAGTGTTCCCCACCAGTAAATATAACAGGGATTGGGTCATAATGTTATGGTCTGGCATCAGGTGAATACAGTGCTTTTTTTCTTCCTACCCCAGCCTCCTCCTCCTCCTCCTCCTCCTCCTCCTCCTCCTCTCCTGCTCTTTTCCATGTGGAGGAATAAGCTCCAGTGTTAAAGAAATATCAGTCATCAGCGTTGTTATTGCGCACTCACTTGCTCCATCTGCAACGCTGGCGCTCAAACACACTCTTTGTGTGAGTGGCCACGGTGGCTGCTCTCTCTCTCTCTCTCTCTCTCTTTCTTTCTCTTTCTCCATCGTACTCTCTCCATCTTTCTTCTCTCTTTCTGTTTTCCTTTTGTGCCTGTTAGAGGCGACTTATTATTTCCCAACTGGAGGAAACTCTGATGTAAAGCGACCAGTTTACTGTCAGGACCGTGCGCATGTTTGTGTGTTGGAGGAGATGCCTGCGCGATCAGTCACGAATTCACGAGAATGTACATTTCCACAGGTTCAGGTGTGTGTGTGTGTGTGTGTGTGTGTGTTGGTCTATTTACAGCTGTATGATACAAAGGAGCTCTGTCAGGTTCGGCAGTATGAATCAGGTTGCAGGGCAGCTGAATGTTTGACAGTAGCAGTAAAAACAAACACAAAGTTCTCCACTCTGGAAAAATCTAATGCTATGAAAATGGCCACTATGGCAATGATGGGAATCGATCCATGCACACTTTCCAAAACCGTGTTGTGTTTGGCCAGCGAGGGAAATGGCAAAGGGGTAAAATAACATGGATATATCTGTAATGGGATACTTCCATATATAGGGGTTGTACAGTGTGTGTGTGTGTGATGTAGGAACACAGGTGCTTGTGTTAAGTATCACAGTACGAATTAACTTGTGATGCATTGGGACCAAAAGTACCTACTGTGGTAACAGTTTAGTAAGGAGGACACTAATGAGACGTAACGAGCCGTACATTTACAAATTAGACAAAAACTGGAAATGAAAAACAGTTGTATGATAAATATAAGACGTTCAGTACGCCTGGATTAATCTACTGAGACCTAAAATACACAATACAGATTTATACTCTAATTAGAAACCAAACAGAAGATCTTTATACGCTATTTTGCAAAATCACAACATCACTATCTACTCAGGTGCACGTGCATGAAAACATGCGTAAAGTTTCTTTAGCTTTACAGAAAAACAGCATTACAACTTTATCTTAAAGTAGGTGGTGAATTGTTTTAAAACTCAAAAAACACAATAGAATGAAAACATGAAACGGTTTCATACAGCTCGGCCAAAGTTACTCAAGTCTGCCGATGCCCAAAATCCCAAATTAATGTGAGAAGACTGTAACCGCTAAACTAAAAGCGCTGCTGTCCGAAGTGGTTAATGACATCTTTTCCAATCAGTGCTGGATCTCAAGACTTCCTGAGACTTGGATTATACCAGACTTTCTGCTCATTATCATAAAGCTGTAGAAAAAAGTTAAAAATACTGTAGTCTCTCTGATGCCAGGATGAGACTACACGACTTCAGGCCGATTGTTGTGACCGACAAATTTCCAATAAAGACCAACAGATATGTAGTGCAACATAACTGAAGAACAGTGAAGTTGCATCTTGGCACTCTGACCAAAAATCCAGCATCTTCTCCTACGACGTGTTCCTTGACGTTGACCAATAGGATGACAGAGTGCCGTCACATATATGTAAGTAGAGGAGCGGACAGAGTTCAAAAAAAGAAAGATGTTGGTGAGAAGTAGTGGAGGCACTTCAGCAACCCGGTGAGTTACTCACTTGTTAGCTACGGTAGCCTTGATTGACAATGTCCAGCCTCCTCGATCGCCTGTGAACTCAACAGCAAGAATATATGCTGCTGTGATTGCTTAATGGCGACCATCGTGAACAACATAAACATCGTGACGTCTGATCCTGGCGTTGGCCTGGATGTTCTCCGGAGTCCCCGAGGAGTTTGTAATTCACAGCCGCACCGGTTACACAAGACAGCAGATCAGACCACTTACTGTCACGTCACTGTCTGACCTCAGTCTCAGACTCTGAGAGGCTCATTTGCAACACATTACAAACAAAAACCATAGCTCAAAAAATAAATTAAAACCACCTTATGAAGCTGTTTGTTTTCCGTCAAATAAAAAACATATTAGTTGTAGTTTTCGTCTGATTTGATACAAATGTTCGGCTCGTGACATCCCACTGGTGTATTCTGAAGTAAACCTGATGTCTCCCGTCATGTCCTCGTCTCTCATTTGACTGATTATTACAATAACGGCAAAGTGCTCACTGACTGGTAAGTTGTGTCCCCTCCCCTACATCGAAGCGTTGACTATTTGTGGGTAATTCTCACTGAAGCTTTGAAGCCCCGAACACGGTCCTGACAGCTCTACTGTACCTTTATGTATGTGGGGCGGCTGAGGGTCCTTCTGAGGTGAAACCCAATCTGTTTCTGTCATCGAACAGCGAAGCTTTCCAAAATATCTTCACATGCTCGTCCTCTTCTGCATTAATGACAGATAGAACTTCTTGTTCATGAAACTCTTCTTTAATTCCACTGCTCTTCACTTTCATACGCCTCTCCCTTTTCATACATATACATATATATATATATATATATATATAAATCTCCTGGAACAGACATTAAACATTACACAATACTGCGCTGGGCCATTAGCCTGCAGATGTATGACTTGCTTTGTAGCCTGGTGACAGGATGAAGTGCCCTGATTAATCATAGATAAACAGCTAAGTCACTGAATGGATGGCGTGTGTAAATTTCCACTCGACCATATGCGAGGGATCACCCGCACGCCGCCTCATGTGATTGTTTGGTATTAGACGGACGATGTCATGGAGCTGGGTGGGGGTTGTTTGTGCACTGCTGTGTTAATGCCAGTGTGTGTGTGTGTGTGTGTGTGTGTGTGTGTGTGTGCCATGGAGTAGGTAACAGGACTCATCCCAGGGGGTCGTTTTCCTTCGGTCAGACAGACAGTCATCATTGGATCCACGTTATCTCATGTCTGGTCCTTCCAGTTGAGAGGCGAGCGAGGCAGCAAACACATTCTGCCGGCCTGAGTCATACTGTGTTTGTGTGTTAGTGTGTGTGTGTGTGTCAGACACAGAGCAATACAGTGCGTGTGAAAGTGTGGAAGTGTGTGTGTGTGTGTGTGTGTGTGTGTCTGTAGGACTGTGTGTTACTAAAATACACAGCAGCATATCACTCGCCTTAAACACGCTGACCTCATCCACGGAGGGGTCTAATAAATTCTCTGCAGGTGATGAGTGTAGAACGGCGCTCTCTAAAACAAGCAACCGCTCGAAAACAACTTTGCCATTTGGTTTCATTGCAAAGGTATGCTGTTAAGAACCCGCTGGATTAACGGGTTGAATTTTCTATATCGAGGATAATCTCCCACCGAGGGACCTTATACGGTTCAGGACCTAATCATTTTGCTGGAAACACAAACAGCCGATCGTACGGTACACGCGACGATGATTCAGTAACACGTGTGACGCAACCGGTCTGAGCTACGCGGCGTCCGTTGTTCTGACGTGGAGGGAAAATGGAAAAGAGCTCCACGCGGGGACGTAGGTGTGAACGTTGAGGAATTTTAGGGAACAGCAGGCTCCCGTCTGGATGGTCTGATTCCAAATAAGAGCAAAACCTTCCCACAGCCTCCACAGAAAGTGATCTCATCTCCGTCTATCTCAGTTATTCAGAGCAGATTGTCTTATCGATAGTGACGTGGCGAGCTCCTACTACATTACAAGCGGAGTGAATGGGAGGGAGATGTGTTACAGGACCCTTTTACTGTGAGGACACACAGATCTTAAGCCACACACAAAGACCGTCCAAACTCTTGTCCTGTTTCCTTTTTTCCTACTCGACTCCTCTGAGTATTCGAGGCTGTTTGGTGGCGGGTAAGACGAACCGAATGGTCAGCGCGGTATCACACGGCTCGTGTATTCCCTGAGGTTGTGTATTCCTGAAGATCTGACGACCGAAAAGAGGCAATCGAGAAGGCATCAAAGGCTCGATGGTCAACTCCCTTGTCCAGTGTTTCCCAGTAACATAAAAAGTAAACCAGACAAGGCGAAAGCTTTTGTCAGTGTCCGACTTTAAGGCGGAAGCATCCGGCTGTTTTTCTGCTCAGATAGCACACATACGGGTTGCAGACGTTGGCTTCGGTTTTTGGGTTTTCCCAATTAGCAAATGTCTTCCCAATGCCACTTGCGTCAATGTCTGCAAGATGTTTCTGTGAGTCTACCAGAACAGACCTGCTGTGAATCAAACTCAAAGTACCAGCAGAAAGAAGAGTTCATTTTTTATTTCGGCCATCACGACACGAAAAGTTACAAGTTCTCTTAAAACAGCTAACAGAGACCCAGACTGACGTACGTATTCGACACAGAGTCGTGATTCTCCGGTTGCAGTTTCTGGTTAGCTGACAAATTACATGTTGAGTATTTTGGTGGGCAACAACTCCTGAGAATGTGTTAGCTGCTAGATCTTTTTAGTTTCTCAGTGTAACACGTGCAGGTAGTGTGCCGTGGCCACTGGACTCGTTTCTACGACGCAGCTCTTTCAAATTATGTGATGTAACTTGTACAGTTTTCCGTCCAACCAGGTGTCATCATCCACCGTCAGCTGACTTTTCTCATCATGGTTAGTTTGGTTTAGGAAAACGTTCTTGACGTATCACCCGGTCACTCAGGTTTAGCGGTTTTTGTGTGACTCAGCGATCAACCTCAGCATCCGTGCTAGTGTGGCTTTCTTGCTCTTCACACTCTGTCACCTGACATTTTTTTAATTAATTGTGGTATTCGAACACGTGTTTTCTTCCACCGATCTAAACGGGAAAGAACTGACGCATCACCCGCATGCAAAATTGGACTTTTGGCGTATGCACTTTAAAAGAGTAAGTGTATGCCTGGGCATGAGCACATATGCAGCGTGGTTCCCAATAAATAAGTAAATGCTCTGTTAAAGAAATACACATAGATATATTACATGATTAGCAAATAGACAAAGGTTTTTAGTTTTTAGCTCTGGCATCCGACGTCAGGACTCAGGATCTTCTGACACGTGCTGGAGATGTAAAAAAGAAAGGTTGAATAATTCCATATTAATAAACATAAAAAGCTATGGTGGAAATGCTGCATTTGAAATAATTCATGCCCTCAGCTACAGTAGAGCAAATAATGCCAACAACTGGATAAAAGTCAGTTGTAATAACTTCTCCTCACCCCGGGCACCGCACAATCAGACCGGCCACTATTTATAGACTGATGTCTGGGCTCCTCCGGGCCTCCTACACTACATGGCAGCCAGGTTGTATTCTGTTTGTACGTGTGTGTGTGTGTGTGTGTGTGTGTGTCTGTGTAGCATATGTGTGTATCTACATGAGTTTGTGTGAGTTGTGGGAAGCCCTGGCAGAGAGGAGCTGAGTGTTTGGGAAGTTGCCATTAAGACACAAAGCAGAGACGTCCGAGGTGGGCTAATGACCTTACATGGATCTGTGTTTGGCAGGGCTTTGCGAAATGTGGGGCGGGACACACACGTACACACACACACACACACACACACACACACACACACACACACACACACTCATCCTCAAACAGATCTTTGACAGGGTTTATAGTGGAGTTGGGGGACTCTCTGGGGTTTTTTTCGGTGTTTGGTTTTTCAGCCTCGGTCACTCCGTGTCCCCATCTTAACTCTGCTGTGTTGTGGACCACCACTCAGTGGGCGTCCATTTATCAAGCAGAATACTAACACATTTATACAGAGAGCATTTTTAATGTATGCAATGAAACACATCTCAGCTGCAAGGGTTGGAGTGAAACGAGGGGTTGATACAAACATCGTGCACATGCTCCATTTGTTAAATACGTTTTTTTGGATCTGATTTTCTTATTGGCCTCGTGTTTTTACACACGGGGCATTCTTGATTAATGTGGCCCATGAGGTTGGAGAGGAGCGGGATTATTGGCCGATGTGTATGTTTTAATACGTTTGTATATTAGACTGAATGTGTTTGTGTGATATAGAGCGAATGGAAAGTGTATGTTTGTGTGTGTGTGTGTGGACGAGGAGAGCATCAGATGTGTGGATGTTTTAAGTTACGACTGCATCTCAGCATCTGGGTAAAAGTTCAAAAAAGGTCTGTAGCCTCAGTTTGGGTCCGTAGGTCCAACAGATCGACAGGTTCTGACTGTCTGTGGTTCCTTACTGTATGTTCCCGTCCCTCTGTGTCCTCCTGCCGAGGCGTGTCCTTACATGTTTCATCACCAGGAGCATTAGTGACAACGTTGGATAATGCATCGTCCACTTCGTCGAGAAGGGTAAGTTGTATGTGTCTCAAACTAATCAGTAATCAATGTTGGCATCATTGTACAAAGTCCCGAAAAAACAGACAGGATTGATGAGGCCTCGTTGGAGCCACACAGGTTAGGTTTAGGCACAAAAATCATTTGGTTAAGGTGTGAAATAAATGCAGTTTTATAGCCTCCCAAAAAATGTTGTCTCTCAAAAAGTAACTGACTTTGTTGCCTGAAAACTGTCTTGATGTCTTGCAGAAATATTGTTTTTGTTTTGTCGTCAGAAAAGGCAGTCGCTTAATGTTCGGACGGTTCTGTAAATCTGGGTGAACAGAACTTCCTGCCCAGGCGATAATCTCCACTGTTACACGGCCTGCACTTCTGAGAGAGTGTACTGTATAGTGGCCTTTAGGGTGCAACAATCGCACCATGGCAACACAATGTAAAGGGGCTGCATTGTTGTGGGTGTGTTGCCACAGGGCGCAGGTACAGGATATAAAATATCTCTGAAAGGTATTTTAAAAACCGTACATTGCACCGCCGACAAACCTAGTAGAGAGCAGCACCATCTTCTTTCCCTCTGCGTGTTTTGATGGACGACACCTGAGCTCCTTCAACCCAGTGATCTCATCGCCACGGTGCCGTCGTCGGTCTGAAAGAGCGCTTCGTGCGTGCTGTCTTTTTTTTTTTTTTCCTTCCCTCAGACGGTCTGATTTCCTGTGGCTATTAAAGAGGATTTCCTCTTTGCAGACATGTCTTTGGTAGAGGAGGGTGGCCCACGGGTCAGAGGCCCACCTTGGACCCAGCTGCGTCCGTTCTCCCCCTCTCCCTCTCTGGGCACGCTCTCCAGGATGCCAACCCTGACACCAACCTGCCTGTTATTCGGGATGTACTTTCATCAGCCGCCGGGTCAGTGAGGTTTAAATAAGAGACAGGATGTGTGCTGGTTTTTTTAAGCCTGATGTGTTTTTCAGGAGCTGTGTGTCTTTCGCCCCGGTTCTGTTGTTTGGTTTTCCAGGATTGTTTTTTTTTCCAGTATAGATCTATTGTGAGGAGAGGTGTTGGGTTTTCCACAAGGATGTGTTTTTCCTGGTCCGTGGCTCTGAATTGTCACGTACTTCAAGAAGCTACGAAAATCAAACACCACTGCCAAGAGTGTGGATTTTATTTTTGTGAGTTCCTGGCATGCCACCGCGGTCCGTGTTCGGCGCCGTGTCAGAGGTTAAAATGGAAAAAAAATTTAAAAATCACGGACGTAAGAGTTGCTGAGTTCATGTTGCTGCTACTGAGCGCTCAGCTTCCTCGCAGAGACCTGGTCACCTTCCTCCAGCCTTGACAAATTCTCCTTCCTGATGCACTAGTATTTGGAATGACCTTCAAAATTGTATTCAGGATGACGGTCACGCCCCAAATCAAAGGTGAATACCAAACCAAACGCTCAACCGGTCACACCAACGACAACATCCAGATTACATTTCTTACTTTACATTTTGTCCAACATGTGATGGTGTGTGTCTTCTCCTGACTGGCTTCAGTGCGAGTTTTATTTATGAACTTATTTATAATTAACCGTGGAGCTGATTGATTGAACATTTGGCAGACAGATGGTTCATCCAGTCACAGCGTAAACATTTTTTACGAAGGCCGGCTGATTTTATAACAGTTTCTAGCTCCGTGTAACAAACCATGTGGTGCATCAGGTTATTAATCACTTAGACACACACACACACAAAAAGGTCCAGGTTGAAAAATACCTTAATAGTTACCTTTAAGTAGAAATTTGAATACTTCTACTCGTCATGGAGTATTTTCTAAATTGTTGTCCTGGATCTGATCTGAGTACTTCCTCTCTCTCACACTGCTGGTTTGGGTTGGAATGACTCTTTTTTCGGAGACCTCCATCATGGTTACAATAATAAACACTTGGTCGTGGTTATGAAACAAACTATGGTCATGCTTATAAAAAACCCCAACCATGACTGTTGGTCTGAAACAGGAAACAAACAGCTGTCTCTCTCTATCCATCCGCCGCCCGCCTCCCCCCTGCACAGCCTCTGTCACTTTATAATAACTGACGTCCTCCTTTGCACCTGTCACGACTCCTCCGGCCGATGTTTTCTTGGGAGGTCGCTTGTTGAAACGACTGACATCTTCTTCTTCTTCTCGGTGATGTCAGTCGTATTTGATTCCACTTGTGTTTCTTATATTTTTATGCAAACTGACGCATTTATTGTTTTTGTGGCCAACGAAAAGCATGAAGGGTGATTCTAACTGACATTTACTATGACTACTACAATTTTTTTGGATTAGAGGAGTATTTCAGGAATGTGGGGGAAAAAAAAAGTCCGAACAGCAGAAAGTGTTTAAAAGTAAGAAATGGTGATACACAAGAGGAGCCCAGTGGGGTCAGTTGCTTGTAAACTGAGTGAGTTTGGCTGGAGTTATATAATTCAGTTACAATTAACATCTAAAAGACAGAAACAAAAAATGTTTATCGAGTTATCATCCTGGTGGGTCTGCTGGCCGAGAGTCCCACGTACGACCTTTTCGTTTGCATGCCATCCCCCCCTCCTCATTTCCAGTCATCCCGTGTCTTTCCGTAAAAGGGATTGCGCGGACAAAAGGAAAAAAAAAAATAAAAAATGCCTGACAAAAAAATCAAAACCATAATGTAAATGTTTAGACTTTCCCATTTAACAACTGAGTTGGACGGGACTGGCACCAAACACTCTGTCTGAGAAAAAACAGCCTCAATCAATCTCTAAATCAATACCAGTCGCGGTGTTGCCGGTTTGCCGACCTTGACACCAAAAAAAAAACACAAACAAAAAAAAAACAACCGCTGTCTCCTCGAACACACACACACACACACACACACACACACACACACACACACACACTCTGGCTCAGGCATACATCAGGCCCATGGGGGACACCCTCAGGAAAAAACACATCCCTCGCTCCCTGTCGATTGGGCAGTGTGACTGGATAGTGGCGGCGGTGGAGGTGGTGGAGGGGGGTTGTTTTTACAGGAACCACATGTTTTTCGGGGATGACTGGTGACTGCTGAGTATCTGTTAACGTTGCTCCCCTCTGACAGCAGCCTCCAGTTGCCACATCAGGTCCCAGTGACTTGTACTTTCCCTGATAAAGTCCGGCTTGTTTTTCTCGGGAAGCTTGTGGAATCCAGGCGATTCTTTCTTTCTTTTTTTTTTTTTTTCCTTCCCCACAAGCAAGCTGAGCTGCAAGAGCCAAGCTGTGCCTCTCAGCTCTACCTTCATAGAAGTTCCCAATAACTCATAAATACTTTCACGGGACTCCATAAGCCACACATAACGAGAACCCCCTTTACACAACCATGTAAGCATGCACGTGACCTCGGTCGAGGCCACTTCACGAAGTTTATGTTGATGATTAATGATGAGAGAAATTAGCACACGTCCTGGGTTCTTTTACACTGTTGTTATAAACCTGTACAGCATTAGAATTGCTTAAAAACAAACAACTTCTGAGAACAATGCATACAGTTATGCTCACAGTAATTCCCTTTAATCAGAGTTAATCATAATTTACAGTCATAAAAATCTTGTTTGCAAAACTTCACTTCAGTTGTTCTCCATTTCTAGTAGCAAATATATAAAATTGGTACATGTTATAGTTCAATGCCATTGTTTTTTTTTCATTTTGTTACTTGCATATTTCATTTAACTCACTCTTAAAACATATTGTCTTCTCTTTAAAGTGCTCTATATTGTGATATTTCTATTCTTGAGGGAGCAACTGCAACGTACCAATCTTCCCTCTGGGATCAATGAAGTGTTTCCGGTTCTGACTGAATGTAACAGCGTCAGAACACACAGTCCAAAATTCTGAGACAAGAATGAAAATATCTGATATTGTCACGTAAACCTGGAAATAATGAGGAGGTTTGACTGATGGCAGTTTCTAAAGCAGGAAACGAGGCGCAGCGTTGCAAAAAAACACCAGAACTGAACTGGTTCTGACCGAGGAGAGGTTCAGTACCACTCCAGTCCTCAGAGACACACTCCACCTTCTGGTTCTGCATCTCTTTGGAGGAGGATTCATCGACACGTTTGTCTCCTCGTCTATTGTTGTGTGTGTTTCCTCCTTTCATGCGTCTCCAGATCGAGCCGCTGTGGTTATCAGGTAGGAGGGCTTATGACCTCCCCTCCAACTCACCCGTATCACCCCGTACCCGGCAGGCCTCCCCTGGAGGCCCTCCCCCCCCCAGCCAGCTCTCCACCTTCCCCCGGGGGCTCTCTGCTCGGCACTGGCGGGCTACTGTTGGTGGATACGGTATCTAAGGATGGCAGGCCCTGGAAAACATGTCTGAGTGAGACAGATGGGGAGAGGATGATGAGAGGGAGCAAAAAAAAAAAAGAGAGAGAGAATGAGAACGATTTAGGATATAAGTGAAACAGAGAGGGAGAGAAGAAAAAGAGAGGGAAAAATCACAGGAAGGAGAGAGAAAAGAGGGAGGCTCGTTCGGGGGAAGATAAAGTTCTCCCTTTTTTCCCTCTTGTTTTTGACGGGCCAGTCCATGTTTTTTCTTCCCTTTCCCTTCTTTTTTTGACGCAGGCAGTCGAGACTGGATCACCCGAGTAAAACCACCTGGTGTGTTGCCCTCCCTTTCCTCTACCCCCTTTTTTCCTCCCATATATGCACTCGGTGACCATCTCCGTCCCTGGCTGCACGCCAGGTCACCTTGGCAACCCCGCCCCATTAGAATGTGAGAGGAAATATTTTGCCCATTTTTATTATCTCTTTATTTGCTGCTGACTCTGTGCTTTTTAATAATGTCTGTGTGTGTGTGTGTGTGTGTGTGTGTGTGTGTGAGTATTTTTCTAAACTCTCCTTGGATCCCTTTTTCGAGGCAGGAGCATTAACATACCGCGTATTCCCCTTCTCAGCACAGCGCGGGAGAGCACGGAGAATGTGCAGCTTGCTTTAAGTGGAACTTTAAGAGTCACACAACATGCAGCTGGTCTTTATTACTTCCCCTTTGGTTCATTGAAGCATAATTACATTCTGACTTCATCCCAACCTTAGCATGACCTCTGCTCTCCTGTCAGACACGCTGGCAGCCCCACGCACAAACACAACTCGTGCACAAACACACACACACACACGCTCGCAGATATGCATGCCCGCGACCGCACATGCAAACGCGCGGTTATCACACATCCGCGTTTTTTTGCACGCATGCTCGCACACATGCACGTAAATGCAGCCACACACACACACACACACACACACAAACACCAAATCCCACCTACAAACAGACAGACACAGACATTTAGCCTCAGTCTGAGCTGAGATCATACTGGACCAATATAATAGTGTAAGTGAGCCCAAACACAAATTGGGCTCCTGCTGGAAAACTCTGCTCCATGCGAGCTCTTGTTTGTGTGTGTGTGTGTGTGTGTGTGTGTGTGTTTTTGAGGCTTGCCGGATGGAAATGAACCCCACCGACCCCGTCCCTCCCTCCCTCTGGTTTTCCTGTCCTCTGCTGTTCTAATTGGAAACGGTTGCTAATCAGTCACAAATTATGACTTTTTACTGTCACTTTTCCATCCTCCTCCTCCTCCTCCTCTTCCTCTTCCTCCTCCTCTTCCTTCGCTCGGCTCTTTTTCTCGAAGGTGTGTCCGCGCTCTCTTTTTTTTCTCACATTTGGAGTGGTGATGTGATGGGTTTTCCAGGCAGTCCATCGTTTTTCTTGTTTTGTTTTGTTTTGTTTTTCTTCTTCTTCTTCTTCTTCTGTAATTATCACACAGGGTTTCCCCCACATCCAAACAGCTGAGCCGCATCTCTCAGTAGGCCGACACTGAACAGACCCTCGTCCTGCAACCTGGCGAAGGTGGGAACGTCAGAACGAGGTTACGGTTGCGCAGAGCTGAGTGTCTGTTTTTGTTACCTTAAAGTTAACGTGGAGGACGGCCAGGTTAAGTGGGTGTCGGGTTCTATTGTGCTCCAAAGTAGTTGGACAGGGGGACTAAGGGTATATCAGGGTTGTTTATGGGGTGATGCTGGACTGGGTGGGCTTGTTAAACATCATTAGGGCCCCCTGACGTCACTGGCCTAATGTTTGGGAAACACAGAATGTCCCTGTGATGTGCCGATGCCATGCTACTCAACTCACAGCAAATATTTACCAGCACAAAAGCCGCACCGCTGGCAGGGCCGAGACGACATAGAGCCAAGTAATCTGCTTGATTACTCTTGGTTTATTCCATGACAGCCATTACAAAGATGTTCCTCCCTTCATCATATAGTTGGAGTAAAAACAGCCAAGGGACATCTATACTGCGACGTCGCGGGACATATATGTTTTCTGATAGCAGCCCTGCAATTAAATCCTCGCTCGGATCCATCAGCATCATGCGATTAGCGGACTCACAGGCACCAGAAAGCAAACCCGGCTGACATCATGTGGCGTCCCTCTTTGCCAAGACTTTGTAAAAATCGTATCACCCAGTGTTATGAGATTATTATCAGGCATGACAGAGAGGCTGGGGTGCCCTGCTGCCACTGTATTGTGTTCCAAAGTATCCATCAGGGTTTCCCTCAATTTAGAAATGAGATCATTTTCATATGGCAACATGATTCTAACTTTAAACCAGGTTTGGTCCACTGTTTCCCACTCCACCCTTCAACCACACCAGGAATATCACTCACTCGCCCTGTCTGAGAGCACCCGCTATGTGTGAGTGCGTGCACGAGGGCGCGCGTGTTTGTGTGATTGCACATTATGGTATAAAAGAGTGAGTGTGTGGAAGTAAAATAGAGTGCGAGACTATCACATTCTCCAAATAAAACAGTGCTCAGATTGTGAGATGGAAAAGCCTCGGCGGGTGATGTCAGACACGTTTTACGCAGGATTCAGCTGTAAGGTCGGTTATGGAACAGAGCTCGACGCACTTAAAGCTCGAAACCATTTTAGCGGCTCGTCCACCGCGCTCATGTTTCAATCACCACATTAGAAAACAGCCGAGCGTGCACCGTATTTCAATTTTCACATCGTTTTCATCGCCTACCATGCGCATACCATTTTTTTTTTTTTTTTTTTTGTGAGGTCGGGATTACGAGGCTTCGTGTTCATGATGTTCGCTCGCTCGTCTCCTCCACCTGACGTCTCCCTGAAGATGGTTTCTCAATGTGTCACTGTCCGCCGCACGCACGTCCAAATTTAGCCACCTGCTACGGTTGGCTGATAATTTTTGATGGTGGGTTACTATCAGAGTGAAGCAAGAGCTACCTTGGGCTGGTAAATGCATCTGTAACTACGCGGTTTGTCATCTCCTCCTCCTCTTATTCCTTCTTCTTCCTCGTTTCTTCGTCTTTTTCCTTCTTCTATTTCGAGCGGCTCACCACAGGCCCGGGCCTGTTACTGGATTTAAACATCTGTGTCAGGGGGGTGTTGCAGAGGCTATGCGTGCTGCTGCAGCTGATGTAGTACACCTCCTTAAAATATAACTTCATCTGGAGGCTGCAGCGGTATGATGTGGAACAAACGTGCGATCGGTCAGGCCGGGCTGCTCTGCGTGTTTGAAGCGCTGGTGCAGATTGTTTATTGTGAATGCGCGGCACGTTGAACCAGAGCCTCCCTCGTGTCGTATTCTGAGTGATTCCATTTGCATTTCTCAAAACCTGTCCTCACCTTGATCTTTGTCCTCGACGTGAAGGGAAACGTTTAATTATCACCACCTCAAGTAAATAAAGACTCCATCGCTCAGTAATTGTCTCTTTTTCAGTGGCGAGGCAAATTTGTATTTTGTGATTCAGTGGAATTTCCAGAGCAAACCCGCTCTTCCCACTGTTGCTCTCTATCACAGGGCACAGTGGGTGTGGTTTCCACTCCATTTCAATTTGGCACACGAAAAACACCAACGGGCCAATCATGGACGACCTCAATCGATGGCTCCGCGCGGCATGTAAACAAAATGCCACGTGTAGCAAACAGCTTCGCCACCGAGATGGACTAATAAACACGTCTTTCACGCCGGTTTGTTGGAGCTGAAATTGTTTTTTAGGCGCTGCCTTCACTGCCAACCAAAAAAGATTAATCAGCAGCATCTTCTTCCCCTCCAGTGTTGCTGTGGTGCTGCTGCTTATAGCAAAAATACCTGCACTGACCACAAATCAGTTCATAGCCGGAGAGTACAGACGTGCAAATCCTGCTTAAGACGTTCGCTTTTTGTGTGTGTTTGTATGTTTACATCGTGTAAATCTGCATGCACTCAGAGAGGATTTGCACTCCAACATTATCGGTCTGTGTGTGTGTGTGTGTGTGTGTGTGGTCAAATGTATATAAGTGATCTGTGCGCTGTATATACAGCCTGAACTGGATGACATCACCCTAAACTTATACCCTCTGACATGTTTCCCCCTCGATGCTGTATAGTCACCGCAACTAAATTAGGCGAGTCGAGGCCACAGAACCGTGTGTCACGTGATCATAACATGAGGTTATCACACACTCTTGGATTTGTACTTATGTCTGTTTCTAATGCATAATTAGGAGAGATTTTTTTTAAATATGCTACCCTGATTCTAAAGAGAGTTCAGCTTCTGTGTAGAAAATAATTTAAACAGTACATAGACAAACTTTTTAATGTTTTACCTCATCAACGGCATTTATTTTTTTGTAAATATATATTTATTCTGATTCCAGCAAACTGCTTCAAACATGCTGGGACAAACAAAAGACCAGGAAAGTTGCAACCCAGTCGGCAGTAAAAGCTTTCTTTATGTTGCAACTTTTGTTTAGGTTGAATTTTCACAAAAGAAAACACTTGGTTGGCGTTTGGAAAGAGTCACCGTTTGGCTTAAAGTGCCTGTTCTGGTCTGCACACTCACAGATGGAGATGGTCTGACTTTCTGTGAAACATAGCGTGAAACATAGCTGGTTTTGGTCGTGGAAATGTATCCAAAGCTCCTTAAAAAAAAGCCATTAAACTGCTGGCAATACTCGCAGGTCTCTTTAAAAGACACCCGGTTTAGTCGCCACCAGTATCCAGTGGTGTGACACGATACGCGGTGCCTGTTTGGCAGCTTTGTTTTCTTGTAATAAAGCCAAACCACCTTCCCCTCCGCCTGCTGCGACATATATAATGCGAACGTGATATACTGTGTTTTAATGCTCGTCAACTTTGAATTACCTTTTGGAAACTACGAGAGGAGGCTGACCCCCAGATTCCACCAGGCCCGGCGTAGCCGCGTTTCAGCCGGGACTCGGTCGCCGGAGCTGATTGTGGCTGTTTCAGACGACGCTTGTGTTTCCACCACCTGCATCATCCTCTCCTGAGTCTATTATCCATTCGGCACAGAGCAAATCGAGCCAGACAGGACGTCAGACAGTGAGACGGCATAGTACATCGGATCGATTTTCAAAATAAAACACTGTGTACTGACTCAGGGTCTTCAGCACAGTAAAAAGTGGTAAACAGTGACAGTAAACATACTTAAAACAGACAAATAACAAAACAGTTTAACTTCATAACCTGCTCAGCCACAGTAGAAACACATAAAGTGAAAGAGAAATCATGAATCACAATCTGAGCAAATCAGCATCATCAAGCCTGCCGCCCGGCTCCAGGAACCATCTCAGTGGGATATAAAGTCGCGTGGACGACGGAACAAAACAGTGTCGGTAACAACCGGCGAGGATGAGGTGAGTTTATCAAAACCAGTATGTTGGGAATCTCAGTTGTTAAATCTTGTTCTCTGCATTTGAAAATCTCTTCTCGATAACTTCTGTCTTTTCTTCTCCTCAGCAGCCGTTTTCCTCAAAACAAAAAAACACTGCAGGCAGCCGGACTGTAGAACTGAATGTTCACATGTTAATGTGTGAGAAACTGTGCGAGCCCACAGACCTGAGCGGAGCGTATGGGGGTGCGTCCTGTAGTCTGCAGGTTCAGGGGCCATGAAGGGAGCTGCAATTCAATCCAAATGAATGGGGGCATTATGTAAGTGCTTACAACATCGAGAAATTATGTAAATGGATCCGTTGCTACACAACAATGCTCCTCCTGTCAAAACATAAACAACATTGTACAAATGGCCAAATGTTCAGGATGTTGAAATATGATTAAATCCACCCCAGGGCTGGTATACACCATTATATGTACACACATACGGGAAGATTGCGCTGGTTTACAAAAAGGGCAAATTTATGAATCACGGTCCGCTCCCACGAACGCTGAACTTCAATGAAATTAGCTTTTTGGCCGGCACCCACAGGCTTCCATCAAACACGTTGAGAATGATGTGTTTTTTTTGTTGGTTTTTTTTTTTTTCTCAAGATTTATAAAAGGCTCAAGTGGTTCTCAAGTTGTTGGAAAACAGGGGCTTGATGTGAGATCACGAGTAGCTGGTCCACTCAGTTCGTCCCTGATGCCGTAGGTGACGCGGGGAGGTCCAGCTGTGAGCCATCATCGAACACAGCGCCGTCCCACCTCGTGCACCCTTTATGCGTCACTGGCTGTTTGAACTTCCCTGGCTGTTTTTATTTGGTTATGCATCTAAATCATCAGGGGTCAAGTAAACAGCTCTGGTGGAGGTAAACAGCCTGAGGGATAGGCTTTCCTCTGGGGCCTTCAGCAGCTGAACTACACACACACACACACACACACACACATAACACAACACACCCTTGAATCAGGGTATACAGATCAAACCGTTCACGCCTGTTTCTGCACTTCATCATTGTGGGCACGGCTCCGGGCTTTTTTTCTCGGCACTGGAGGATCCCGTGGTGCCGCACGGGCGCCGATTGGCCGTCGGGTGAGATGATGTTTTCGAGGAATTCGCTGTTGAACTCTTGCTTCCCATCGCACACTTGCACACATCCACCTCCTCACCAGCTCCGGGTAAGAAAGAGAGAAAGAGGGGCAGAGAGAGAGAAAGAGAGAGAGAGAGAGAGGATCAAAGCCATGAGTGGGATGGATTCTCCGAAATGAATAGTGCCGGGGGATATTGCTTTAACCTTTGTCCAAAGCGCTGTGCTCAGGGACCTCCCTGTTTGTTTTAACAGCTCCGAGTTAGCAAGGGTCCCTCTAGCCGCAGAAGGAATCTAGGCTAACAAGACGTATTCACTACATTGAAGCGGGTGTTTCATGTCACGAGAGGTTGTTCATCCGCATGCTGTCCCGACTGCTTTGTTCCACTCTGGATGGCCCGAGATCCAAAAACTGACAAGGCGTTTTTGTGGTCGGCATGATATTTTTGGCATTCGTTCAACTTTCGTGGGGTTTGATCATTCGCTGAGGCAGATGTACGGTAGTGTTTTATTTCAGGGGTAGATCAAAAGTCTCCTCACGCTGCGTCTAACCACAACTAGGATTATATTAGGATTTATTTGTTTTGAGTCTGTCCGCTTCACAGGGAGGCCACGGCCATCAACAACTCTTCTCCGCCACTCCCTGTTTTGATCAAAATCTCACAAGACTGCAGACGAATCTGGACGCACATCAAACCGCCCGTGTTCCGTTATGCACTTATCACCGTGGGCGCAGTCCCCGCTCTCGTTTTGGCGCCGAAATCTCGTTCTGGCGCTGAGAGGTCCCACGGTGCCGCGCTGGAGCAGACTGCCGGATGATGTCGGGGAGTTATGGCGGGGACCCCTCCTCTCCTCTCATCACTGTCTGTGTCATCTTCCTCCCCTCCCATCCCCAAAGAAACCAGTGACGGGATGTTTTGACGCCCAAATGCACGCACTCAGACATCACAGTCGGCGAGGAAAACGCGTCCGTTGTCATCTGGCGGACCGGAGGCTACGAAACTGTGTGTGTGGTACAGGCATGTGGAGTATTCGCCTGTTTCGAATGACTCACTGAGTGAGAGTTTGCAATATTTCAGCTGCTTTGACTACTTAAATACCTTCTAGCCTTGAAGGATCATCCACTTGCATGCTATGCTAATCATCATAAAACATGAAGGTATTATTAAATATTTCCCCACATGTGCGGCTTCCAGAGAAGTTCTGCGGATGAATCATGAACTTAACGTCCTCGTTTCTGGTCACACACACAGCAGCTGACCTGTTCAGGGGAAAGAAAATCGAAGCTGGGAACGGGATGAGTGCGTACAAAGGAGAGCGAGGAAGGTTTCTTGGGATGCTAGTGAGCGTGGGGGGTTAGAATAACAATCTGTAAATGCAAACACTCTCTCCTTGTGGCTGACTAAATTGGCTTCTCAGACTCACTCCGTCCCACTTGAAATGCTATGAGACATACTGAAGCCCTTAGCTCTCTCTCTGTCTTACTAATAATCAGAGCCGCTCCTCCTCCGGGCCTCCCTCCATCCCTCCATCCCTCCCTCCATCCCTCCATCTCTCACACACAGCTGCACTGCAGCACACAGGGAGGGGAGGAGAGGACCTGAGAGGAAGTCGGCATAAAAAGGTAACTGAGTGTATTTGAATCAGCCAAGCACGTCAGTCTGTAGGTTAGCTAGCAACTCAGCACGCACTCTGCTAACACACCTTGTCAACCTGCTGTCCCTGCACAGGTGCATCCACCATGCTAACAATGAACAAAATCTAGATTCTAGATTTGGTGTTTTTATTGGCAGTATGCTGTAAAACATAAAAACGAACATGTGACTGAGATGTTTAAAGGATCGCTCACTGCAAAAAATCCCGCCGCTGTTCGCTGTTGGAGGAAAGTGTGGCTAAAGGCCAAGCTAAACCGAGTCGGACGAGAAATCTGGATGCAGAGTCGGAGGTGGAACCCCATTAATTTCTATTATAGCTGCTCATGAAGCCAAAATAGCTCAATTTCCCAGGTAGAAAATGACCCGGTTCACTGAAGGGCCTGTAAAGACAAGACGGCCGACTTCCAGTTTAGCGACTAGCTAACTTGAATAAAGATGCAACTATTTAATCTTGAGGCTCTTTACGAATTTTAACAGCCAAATGGCTCAAATTATGATAGCAAAATAAGTCATTTTGCGGTGGAGACAGGTATCCAGGATCCACGCTAACACTGTGGCAGGTAACTCCTCTGAGGGGAGCTGTGCGATATTATGATATATATCGTAGGACTCGTTTACGGCACCAGTCGCTCGGGAGTAAACAGAGGCAAAGCAGCATGGCGGAGACGGAGGAGAGCGCAGTGGAAGATGAAAATAACCTTACTAGTAACGTTACATCAGACGTGGCTACAGAAGCAGAACCCCAACAAGATTTGTGCCGAAAAGGGGGAACTGGAATTCCATCGTTTGGCTTTGGTTTAAAAAGTCAAACACCGACCCGACAACGGTGATCTGCAAAACATGCCGCCAACAAGTTGTTACCAGCGACTCGAACACATCTGATCTTTTCTACCACTTAAAGACACGCCGGGATATATATCGTTATCGGGATATAAAATTAGCTATAACATTTAGTCCATGTCACACAGCACGACCCCGGAGCTGTGACTCCCACCTCTTGTATTTCACGTCATTTTCTGTTTGTTTTTCTTCGGAAATGATCTGGTTAGTTACCAGTCAATGGTTGTCTAGCTATCAAAAACAAAAACAAATCATCTGTAGCGTAGATTGATATGTTCTAGCGGGAGTGAAGACATAAGGGGGTGATGGATGGGAGGAGAGATTGAACGCTACACATACATCAATGGCAAACAGATGAAAGCTATTTGATGACAGGGAGAGCTGCCTCTTTGATTCACGATCAATAATTACGCTGAATTCTGACTGATACGGAGGGCTCGCTGTTCATATGCAGCGTCTCTCACACTTCCTCCCTCTTATCTCCGTCCCTCGGAGGATACTGCTCATGCCTGTGGTCGCAGCTTTGGTGACTCTGGTTTCTGAAAGCTAGACAGTTCATCGACTTGCCCCGTGTAAATCTGCCTGGGTGGGAAGGGATTTGCGGCGGCTGACATGTTCCTTACGTTGATTTGTGCACATTCGGCACACATACGCTCGCCCGCCGGAATTTACATATCAAACCGACATCACTTAGCTCTTCCCCCTCGTGTTACGTCTCTATATCGCTTGAAGATTGTTGGACTGGGTTGTCTCGTATGGGACAAGTTTAATGCCAAACTTGACCCGGCGCTGGAACGTAATTCGGCGTGAGCCAGGTGTGTTTGGTCGCCGGTGTGTGTCGGCCTCCGAGGTTAGCGAGGGTGTACGGTGAGGGGGCCCTGAGTAATAACTCAGAGGTCTCACACTCCTCTGAAAACAGCACAACAAACCCCACATCAAGGGAGCTTTGAGAAGGAAATGAGCAAAGAAAGAAAAGCACGCAGCAGGAGCCGGAGGAGCCACATTTCCAAATTATTAATATTGTTTTTCAAAGTAATCCAAACACTCTCTGGAGATTAAGGAGAAAGGGGGGAGAGAGAAGGAAGCAGGTAGATTATCTGTCCCCTTTGCAATTTTTTGGTTCAGCTGAACTGTCGACATGTGAGAGAACGAGAGAGCAGCGGCAGAAAAAAAAAAAAAAACCCCTCAGTAGTGGCCTTGGTTATATAAAGACCGAAAGCTCAATGAAACACTATCTTTATGGCAGGGTTACAGCAAGAACTGGAACTGGTGCTTTGGCTGTAGCTAAAAAAACATCCTCAGCTCTGAGCTTGTCGTTTTCATTCAGACTCTTGTTTTCTTTCAGCTAAAAGCAAGCTCCCCTGCCCAGAGAGCTGGCTAGCGCTGGACACACAGTCACACAATGTGTTCCTCGCTCTCCCACTGCCAAGCTCCGCTCGGCTTCAAAAAACAGCCAGAACCAGACACATGCCGCCACGGTGCTGTACTAATGGTCATAACATTAACCGAGGAGGAAGAGACGAGGCTAAAAAACACGATGCGAGTAATGTAACGCAGGAGGGAGAGGCTGATGTGGTAGTAAATAGCAGTCTGGAGTTGTTTCAACAATAACAGCCCTCTGAAATCAGAAGGGATATTAACAAACCCCCTAGATTTCCCTCAATGAGGGGATGTTTTTCTCTCTGGCCCGTTGGGAAACACTGTTGTAGTGATGGGATAAGTTGTCACATTAAGCCAGTTGTGTACAACGTGGAGGTCCAGCTTGCTTCAATTAAAAACTCCAACGCGTCTGGTTTTGATTAGGGGTCCTGGCAAAACCAAGGTGATTCCTTTCTTAATGAAAACCACCGGAGAGGCTGAGCAGTGCTAAAAACTGGTTAACAAAGAATAATAGCCGAGCGGGGAAAAGGTATCTCGCTCTCATCCTCCTTCCCCTGCCGTTTCCTTCCTTCTGGCCTATATAGTCCGTATGCCAGATGGACAGAGCTAACCTTGAAGGGTTGCACCGGGTCGGGGTAGGGGGTAAAGGGTTTATGAAATCAATCCCCCTCCCCTAAAACTTCTTTATCCTTTCTATGCCTGCAGTTTTATTCTCCCTCCCTGCTTTGCTTTTTCACTTACCCATCCCCTTCGCCCTGTGAGAGTTTCTGTGAATCTGGCCCGTCTCAGCAGAAGTGGACTCATGTTCCCCGCGAGCAGAGCAGACGAAGGGGCCCTGACGTTGAACCATCGCTTCTTCTTCACCCCCCTCCTCTCCCTCCTTCTCCCTCCTTTTGGCTGCACAGTCACCAGTCACCTCATCCCTCATTTTGAGACCAATGGTATTTGTTATTTACAAGCGCACTACATCTTATCTCGCGACCCTGTCACTCTGTAAGTTCAAATTCCAGATAGATTGTAACCACAGACGCTGACTTAAAACAATTAGGCCTGTTGCCCGCATTGAGTAAGACAGGGCTCGGAGTGTCAGGAGCGCGGAGGCTGACAGACAGTGACAGCGTAATTAATGCCTCCCTACGTCACAGGATGCTCCGGTAGCCGCAAAGTGTGCCTCTTTACTGTCACTTGGCCCGTGTGAAGGCTCGGGGAAATGCGTTGGTCACCGAGAGTGCAAGGGAACGCATCAAATGAGTGGCGCCAAATGCAGAGAGAGAGAGAGAGGAAAAAAAAAGAAGCTGGATGGGAAACACATACACCGCGCGGTTCGTCTCATAACGCCGGGGCGTTTCTGAAACTGCGGTCTGATCTAATGAGCGATTCAGCTGGTGACTCAGCGATTACCTCCTTTCATCTGCTCATCTGTTTTATTCTCTTATCTTTGATTGTCTCGTTCCATCATCTCTGTGATCAGGACCTCTACAGGGCGGCGTATCTGTGCCTCATCCCCCCCTCCTCCTCCTCCTCCTCCCCTCCGGCTGCCTCAAAGGAGAGGAAGCCCCGAGGAGACAGGCCGGAGAAATATATAACGATGACAAATACGCAGACAGACTCCATCTGATAGCACTTCCTGAAGATGTGCGTTGTGCTTTTGTGCGAAAGACGTAAGCGGAAAGATCCATCGTACAAAGAAAACATTCTGTACAGTCCGCTGGGTTTGTAATTATGTCATATACTTGAGTTAATTTTGTAAATATTTACAGTCTTAATAATGAACTGAACCTCCTTCTGGCTCCTCCTAGCGTCTGATTGGCTGGTTCGGTCACATGTGAGTGAGGATGGAGGGAGCGGTGTCGGCGTGAACGTGGATGTGATGAGGAGAAACTGGAGAATCTCATTGTGCAGTTCTGGACTAAAAGAAAAGCGTCGCTCCCTGTAAATCCCTGCCCGACACGCGTAATTAAAAGCTCCGCTCCTGTCAAAAAAACAGAGGGGAGCTGTCAGAAACACAAACATACTGATGACGGCTTGTAGAAATCTTTTGAATAATTAGACAGAGGCCAGTGGAGGCTGTTTGTGCATCAAGTGAATTATGTCTGCTGACATTTCACTTCAACCCCGGATGTCACGATCTTTCCGTCTGCTGCCAAAACCATACAGCAATTTTCGAACCATTAGATGTTTGTCAAGTAAACCATAAATATAATCCTTTCTCTCCTCTCTGTCAGTGAATAAAACAACTTCTATCTCGCAGAATGTGTGATAAGTGGCTTCCCCTTCGGTGGGAGGAATCATCACAGCCACGCTGGAGCCATCACCATGTATTTGATAACCAGGCTGCCAGGTCGAACTCACACTCTCACCCGAACTGCACACGCTTCAGTCCGCCTGAAGTTGTGTGTCTTTAGTCTGGAGAAGGTTGGGGGGGGAGGAGGCGTACAGAAACAGTCGGGGCTTCAAACCCAGAACCTTCCAGCTGAGAGGACAAAGTGCTGAGTCACTCTGCTCCCTGTGAGGCAAGTGCACGGTTTCTCTTTTAACATCGGCGTGGACGTTCTTGGAGCACATGGCTGCTCGCCTGAGTGCACACAGCTATCTGTTACACACACAGGTACTACAGGTAACCATGATTCAGCAGTTTAGTTTTCTTTTCTTTTCTTTTTTTTTTTTTACAGATTCCTTTGGTTTTCCTTTGGTCCCACTTTTTAACTTTACATCTGACTAAAATCTCAAAGATTTTCTCAACATTTACAATGATAACCAGAAGTCCGAACTGTGTTTAAAACCAGTAGATTATAATAAACAACTCCAACAAGAGGCGTTATTGGCAGATTTTATGAGAACACTTTGTAACCTGGATATGGTTTTAACAACCGTCCCTGTCTAGTCAGTTTCTGGGGCCAAAAACAACAAAGTTAAGGGTTAGGGAAAGTAGTAAATGTGCTTTTTTTAATATGAGCCACGTCCCGGCAAAAGACACATTTCTATTATTGCCTGCATTAATGGACAATAAAGTTTTTAAGCCTTCGTTTAGTTGTAACCAAACCACTTTCTTTATAGAGGAATAATTCTCAAAATGGCCCAAGTGGGGAACCTTTAACTTATCATCATCGGTGGCTTCTCGTCAGTCAACATCAGCTGTAGACGGGACGCTATTCTGGACACGCTTTGACATCATCGCTTAGAATCACAGAAAAAAAGAGGGAAAACTCATAAATTACCACAACAAAGACAGACACTATACTTTGTGGGAGTATTCTGGCGGGACCCTGACTTTTCCTGGTAGGTTTTCCCATCTGTGTTAAGTGGGTTTTTTTTTTTTTTTTTTTTTTATATTTTCTTTATGTGTTTGTTCATATTTCCCAGCATAGTGTGAGACGCTTTTTACTGAGTGACTGTGAGGGAACTGTCTGGGTGTTATTCCAGTGTGATCTTGTGGGATTGTGTGTAAAAAAAAAATCACAGTCTGGGTCAAAGTGAGTGTGTTCAGTTACGTACGTGACAATAAAATAGGTTCCGTAAGTCATTGTTGACTTTTGGTTTCACCCTGAGCATGAACACTGTCCGTTCACCCAGAACTTCCTCCAACTGAGGACTTTTTTTGCCCTTTACGGAAAATAATGTGGCTACTTTTTTTTTCCCTGTGGTGTCACACTTAAATGCACAAAATGTTCCAGGTTGCAAGTCGTATAAATGTAGTGAATCTGAAGTCAGTGGGTTGTTAAAATCTGCTGGTCACACTTAGAGGTTAAATATCACATTTTATAACCCAATAACTGTTAGATAAATGCTGATGTTAGCGCTCAACCTCCTCCTGTCTATCGTTGCTGCTGATTGCTATGTAAAACGATAAGAAACACAAACCTTGGAAAGTAAAACTGATTGAATGTAATCAAACAATTATGTGAGTGAGGATGTTGTTGAATGCTACACGTTAGCCAGCAGATCATCAAATGTGTTGTTTTACTTTCAGTTCGTCCCTCCAGATTTTCACTATCGATCGTCTTTTCAGTTACCGATCAATCGGGAAGCGTTGATTCACTATGTTTCCTTAAGTTTATGCTGCTTTCAACCCAAAACTCAGCAGTTTAATCGCCTCACTCTGAGTGTGTGGACAGAAGAAAATGGCCGCTGTGTGAATATGTCACCTGATATTTTTGTTTTCTGGCGTTGATAGTGTGGCGCGTTATTCGTGAGCCACGTCTATAACATAGCTTGAATTACATTGTGCATTGAGTCCCTCATCCTACCTAAATATGGTGAGCTGAACAAACATGTCTGCGTTGCAATCGAATGGCATAACTGCTCTCGACGGGCTCTCGACAGAGGCCTCTGTTGCACGAAATCACATTTTTAAACAGTTTCACCCATTAACCTGGAATGACATGAATCCTGCATGAAGCGACCGGCCTCGCTGCTCCGTGTTTACCGACTGGACCAGTTTATCTGACTCCCACGGCGGCACGAAGCGCAGCGCCGCTGGAAGCCCAGAGGAAATGAATGATCAGGGCAAATAGTTTAGTAGAAGTATGCAGAAGTGTTTGTGGAACTTCCTTTATTTCCTGTCAGGAGACGAGTGACAGCTGTTCGCAGCGGAGGAATAAAGAATTGAAGCTGCATGCAGGGGAAGGGCCGCTGGGCTCCAGGGGACAGGAGAAAGGTTCCTTATGAAATATTGAAGGAGACTGGAGATGGCGGCCCGGAGCACGTCTGCCCCGACTCCTGCCGCTCCTCCACCAGCCAACAGTGTGCGTGCTCAGGAGGGGGAACTCGCCGTCCTGCCAGTTAAGGTGAGCGGGTTCCTGCCAGCGTGTGTGTGGCCAAGTCGGTGTCTACGTACGACAGGTTATCTATATATTTAAGAGCAGGTCTGAGTGTGTGTTATGTGCACGTGGGATTGTGTGTGTGTGTGTGTGTATGTGTGGCCCAGAGTGAGTTGCTTCACTTGGCTCTCGCTCCTCTGAAATAGCAGCAGCAGCAGCGTTTGGACGACCGGCGAGCAGAAAAACCTTCCAATACAAAGAAGAAACATGGATGGAAGAGTGAGAGGTAGATCACGATTGACAGAGCCAATATAACACATTGCATATCAGCAGAATATATTGTTTCGACATTATCGCTTCATGATTTGCCAACAGTGCTGACAGCACAGCGGGTATGGGTGTTTTAAACATACTTCATCACGATGGAACTGCACGCTTTGGCATCAAATATCTATTTATGTATATCCTGTGCCAGTCACTGGTCAGATTAATGGTCAGTTATTTGTCCATTTAATCACAAAGATGTACAGAAACTTAAAATATCTCTGCTAGCCGGTTGTTGCTGTTACTGTAGTAAAATAGTTCAGACATCATTTTATCCTGAGAGACAACATCTAACCTGTATGATTCATGGGCACAAATATTCTTTTGTTCCATGACACACTTGTTAGTATTTCCTGATTCACACAGTGACAAATATCAGATTACTTTTGTTCCCCAAAACTAACCACAGACTCGATGCAAACCCTGGACACATCTTGACTTCGTCCATCTTCCATCTCTCTTCGGGTGGTTGTTTGGTTCTTGTTGGGCATCATTCAGTCAAAGACACCGTTGTGGTTTATCGATATGATATCTTCATATATACAAGGAAATAACTCCTCCCATAGCTGTGTGTGATCCTCTCTCTCCACATTATCCAAATTAATTAAACCCAAATGAAATACATGCTGTGTCTCAGTTCAGGGTCTGCATCCTTCGGAGGAGCATTCGAAGGCTGTTCCAATCTGAAGACTCCTCCAAACTCTCCTTCTTTTTGGAGGATGCACCGCTACGATCCTTCGTGGCCTCACATATCCCGCGATTCTTTGCACGCCCGAAAAAGCAGAAAGAAATAGAGAAAATGGCGACATCGCGTGGCGGAGATCGTCACTTTTGTGGGCCTGGGCGGCAGAAATCGTGATGTAAGGGTAAAACACCTGGTGACGCAACCAGGAAATGCTCCAAAGACTAGACTGTCTCATTCAACAATGGCTGACGTGGTTAACAAGGTCTCTGAAGGACTCGCCTTCGAAGACCGCAAAGGCCGGATCCTTCAGAGGAGGATGAAGACCCTGAACTGAGACAGATCGTAGGTCAGGGCTTTCATATAAAACCGAACACTGTCATATTTTAGATCGTAGGAGGAACTTGTAGTGAATTCCTGGCCTGAATTATGATGTTTTCATGATCACTTACAGTATTCTCACAGTAACTGGCCAAAACAAGCTGCAATATGACATCTGAGGGGGAGACAGCCCAGAACACTGATGCGGGAAATGTCTTCCCTCTTAATGACTAAACCAACTGGTGTTACAGTAAAATATCCACTTTCTAATTAAATGATCGTCCAAATATTTCAAGTTTAAATGATAAAATCTACTTGTGACAAAAGCCTTGTCATGCTCGGGTGCTCACACAATTGAAAAAAATAACATTCTTGTGCAAATGGGAGCGAGCTTGACGACCTTAATTGTTGGTAATTGCTCATAAACATCCTCTATCAACACTGGCACATGCGATGGCACGAATCGATGGTGGGGGGGAGAACAGAGTGAATGAAGGCAACAGCAGGCAGATGAAGCTCACGGGGATAGAGGATTTATTTGTTTGGGTCATTAGGAACTCACGGTGACCCAGTGAGCCACAACATTATAGCAGCGGCGAAGGCCAGGGCTCTTCCTTGCTGTGCTAAATGTGCGTGTCTGTGCAGGGCCAATTGGCCTGCGCTGATATCCCCCAGTTCCTAGAATCACAACAATTGTTTGCGAGCGGGAGGCGGAGTCGACGCGGTTTGTTACTCGCGAGCGGTAACGGTAAAACAGCCTCATTGAACCATCATTCAACGATCATCATCGCTCTGATGTCAGGCATGTTGCGGGGTCGGGCAGAAATGAAAGGTCACCACAGCTTTTGTACTTCTTTGTTTGTTTACAAGGTCATGTGGGCATCTGAGGAATAACAGCTTTTTTGTCTTTTGCAGAAAATAAAGCCTTTGTGAGGCCATTAACTGTGGTGTTAATTAGGACCAACAAAAACACAGCCTTAGACTAATTGTTTCCTATTCCCTAAAGGCAGCTCTTTCACATTTCACTCTTTCATAAACGGACTTTAAATCAGTCACTGGGAAAGGGGGAAGTTTTTTTTCTGGTGAGCCCTGATGCTGGATAAACACAGGGAGGGGGGAAAGTAAATAATTCAAGGACAAGGGAGTTGAAAAGAGGAGAAATGCACTTCAACATGCTACGCCGCAGAAGATCTAAATCATGTGGGAGCTCATCAGTCGAAGGTCATTGGACCGTTCAAGGTTACGCTGGAAAGGCCCGCCGGCACCGCTGCCAAATCCTCGAAAGAGTATAGGAATTAAACAGCCAAGACGAGTGGGTGGAAGAGTAAACACAGTGTTTTGCAATCCTGTTGCTCATTGTTGAACTTATACACCATTCCCTCGCAGCTGCACAGGCCTTATAAACACACGCGCTATTGTTTTTCGGCTATCTCGGGTCGTTGACGGGTGGGAAAGGACTGTAGGATCCGACTGAATTACTCGCTGTACCATTAAGGCTTTATACGAGAGCAGAGGCTTTAATTATAGTGTGAAAAGAGTGCAGAGAGAGATTCTAGCTGAGGGAAACCCAACACCTCCGACCCAGTGGTGGCACTTTAACAAAGGAGGTCAGAACAGAGTCAGATGAAGTTTATTTATGTTTTTCCGTTACCCCCTTTCAGCGATGTCCACGCCACGGCAGATAGTATCCCCGCTTTGCTTATTTACCCAGCGAGCCCTACCTCTGGACAGCGCTCATTCAGCACCCGATGTCCATGACGCCTCGGGTAATGGTTGTTTTCCTCTGACCCCCCCCCCCCGAAAAAATCTCACCGCTTCACAAGCCTCTTGTCCTCCTGTTTGTTTTCATAAAGGCCTCCACCAGGACAAATACCCCGCAGGTCAACGTGAGCAGGCAAGGCGACCTTGTGCGCACCTCAAAAGTGCCCCCGAAAAAAAAAAAAAAAAAAATCTGTTGAGCTGACATAAATTTGTTCCAGTTGCATGGAGCAGGAAGAATGTGGACCGGGTATGAGAGCGAGCGAGAGGGGAGAGTCCTGGTGGTGGTGGGACTGACTCAGGTCTTGCCCAGACTGGGGCTTACAGCAGGGATCACTCAGCTTCGGTCAGCTCTTCCCCGCTTCAAAGGCTGGGAGGAGAGGGAGGTTCTGTGAAATCATACAATAACAGTGAATATAACCACCCTTTCAAAACACAACTGGACTGAACTGGATAGGTGGGAACGAGACAGGAGGAAGAGATGGAGTTTCACTGCTGATACAAGGGAAGACAGGAACATACAGTACCTGCTCCTGTGCTGTGGGAACACACGAGGTCACGCATGTAGATAAATATTCTCACGCGCCGAATAACGATGACATGAAAGATCTTTATTTGTCTGAGGACAGGTCGAGCGATCGTGCCTTCCCTTCACATTTGCACGGCTACACGGATTCAACGCCGCCGTTTTACTGTCTCCACTGGAGCAAACACAGGCCGAGGTTATTACTCAAGGGCACCTCGACAGTAGCTGCTAGAGGATCCTACTGTTTCACTTGCGTAGTCCTCAACAGACAATTCATTTTACAGTCACACCTTGAGAAATATTGAAACCGCTACAATCCTTCGTGGCCTCACATATCCCAAGATTCTTTGCATGTGCCGAAAAAGCAGAAAGAAAGAGAGAAAATGGCGAAATCACGTGGCGTAGATCATCACTTTCGCTGGCCTGGGCGGCAGAAATCGTGAGGGTAAAACATCTGGTGACGCAACCAGGAACAAGGTCCCTCTGAAGGACTCGCCTTCGAAGACAGCAAAGGCCCTGAACTGAGACACGGCATTCGTGGCATGATCCACTTCTTCTTCTTTTTCTTCTTCTTCAATTGCAAACCAATCTTAGAGAAGCATGCTGCCGCCTACTGCACCAGAGTGCGTAGATCCTGCAGCTTCCCATCATCAGGACCATTTATTGGCTCTAATTTAAACCAGTAAAGATATTTTATGCTGATATTTGTCATGTGTTGCTACTGTTTGTGTGTCAAGATATTTTTACACATTACTGCACCAAAGAGCTCCAGTCAAAGTAGTTTTTGTTGAGTCAGTCCTTCTTTTTAACTAATCTAATCTCTTCTGCATCTCACAGTGATGCTCTTTATCATCTGTTGCGTCATTCTCAGCACCTTCACCCAGGAGATTAGAGTTTAAGTCCTGCGTTTAGCCAAACATCAACCATATTTAGATTTTCGATAAATGTGTCTGAAAGAATTTCTGGTAAGAAGCACATTGACACTAAAGAGTAACTTTGATGACAAACAAAGGCACAATGTACACCTGTTGGCGTTTGCTAAAAACTACAGCGCCCAGGTGTTTTAGGTTATTTATACATATTCGTGACTCGTTTTTAAATAATTATGAGTTCAGTAAACCCAGCCGGCTCAGAGCTGAGAGCAAAGCTCGGGCAGTTGGAAAGTATGCAGAGACGTACAAACACACGGTTGGTTTTAGTCTTTTTGTAGCTTTGTTGACAATAAGAAAAGAATAGAATGTGACCAGCCGTATTGTTTAAATGAGCGAGTGTTTAAAAAGGAATTTGAAGTGTTTTTCTTGTAGCCGACCCAAAGAGAAAGAGTCAGCTTTGAGTAACGGTGTTTAGCGCGATGGCAGAAATGCTGACAGACTCGTACGATCCGCAGCAATATTGTGTTTCCCACTGGGGTAACCCATACTAGAAATGTATGACCTCATCTCGCTGAATGGTTTATGGTTTCTTTTTCTTTGGTGGCTTTTCGCAGAAGCAGACGTATTTGGGGGATGCCACTGTGTCGGGTTGCCCTTCCTCTACCATGGAAAAGGTAATTCTCACCACTGATGCACAACACATGGAAGCCATCAGCACAGGACTGGAAGCTTGTGGCGGTGAGGAGACTGTTAGCAGACTCGTACACACAAATATATATATATATATATAAAGTTGTGCGGCTGTATCAAACACGGTCTGAGTGGGTGCGAACGTGTGCGTCACTTGAACTTGAAGTGCGTTTGATGTGTGTGCGCGGAGCTCCTGTTATTTTCTCCCTGACAGCTAAATGATCCCCCTCCTCCCCTCCCCGTAAGTAACCTCAGAAGATGATTAGTTCATATTTTCCCCCCCAATTGTATGGACCGGTCCCCGGTGACGAGGTTGTAATGTGTTTTATAGATATGCTACAAGTCACCCCGTAAATAGGTCAGCTGTCTGAAGTGTGATGTGTCATGTGGTCCTTTCCAGCTCTGAAATGTCTTCTCTAATGAGCCCTGGTGATTTTGGAGAGGAAAACACCACAGCCCTTTTTCCAATAAAGCCTCTCTCTGCCTCTCCGAGCCTCGCATGACAGAAACAAAAGCTGTTTGTCCTTCTGGGGATCGGTGTGTGTGTGTGTGTGTGTGTGTGTGTGTGTGTGTGTGTGTGTGTGTGTACTGTATGTGCATGTGTCTGTCTCTGCCATTCTTTTCTTTCAATCTGCGTTTCCTCAGTCATGCTCACTCTTATTCTTTCATATCTCTGTGTTGGCTCAATAAAATCTTCCCTCGAGACTTCCAGCACTCGAGGTGTAAGGCTGCAGGGAAGTCTCCGGTCGGAGGTTCGTTAATGTCTCAAAAAACAAAAACAAAACACAAACGTTAATGTCATTTACTTTTAAAAGCTGATTTTTGAGCAAGTCCTCTGTGTTGTGTCAGCGGCTCATCTGGTCTTATTTTCAGTGAATGTCTGCGGTGAACTGAACGACAGACCGGTGTAGACAGATTGAAGGATATTAAATAAAGCGATACAGACAGGCAGCAGGATGCATCAAGCAAAAAGAAAAAGAAAAAAGCAGCAATAAATATGTCAGAGTTCTCAGAGGGCGCGTAAGGGCAGCGTTCCAGTTCTAGCTGACGTTGAACGGCGCAGTAATGTAACTGTGGGCCACCTGCATCACATGTGATCATACATCATGCACAGACTACACTGCAAGAATGTCAGCCATCAAAGCCCCAGCCGCGATTGTCACCACGCTCTCTCTTTAAAGATGAAATAAACGCCCGCCCCCTTCATTTCGCCCTCTGTGCCGCGGATTCACTGGGCCCCATTCCCCCTATCTCTGCACCCGACACAGCCCGGGAGTGCACAAAGGGGGCACAGTATCACTCCTGTCCATCACCGTATCAGAGGGGAACACATTTCCCCATTTTCTGTGACTCTGCACGCTGGTATGCCGTAAACCACTTTTGGCGTGAAAATGAAAGCGCGTTATCATCTTCATTATCACGGCTGCTTACGCATAGCCCACGTGCGACCGTAGCCGACCACCACGGCGGGCCGCGGATGCTTCTGTATCTGATGTGGTGTTGGCCACTGAATCATGACTACCAGCTTATTTCCCAGAACTTTTACCGTTGGCCTGCGACAGAGAAGACTTAATGGGAAATCTTTGTTTTCCTTTTGATAGTTGGTGTTTTCTTTTTTCCCCCGGCCCGCACGTTTTTTGGGAAAAGCCTGCAGTAATAATCAGTGACACACATGCGAGCAGGGCTCCCCGGAGGCTTTAGGTCAACAGTCTTAGCAAAGATTTGTCCAGATTTTATTCCGATTTTCACGGAAATTTTGAATCAAACAATCTATTACTGTTATAAGATTAGTGAAAGCTAACATCTGTGGCGTTTAGAGCGCCGCTCTTCTGAAGGCCTGACTGGTCCTCTGGGGTTCCTCCCCTCGCTCTTACATAAGGCTGCCAAATGTTAAAATTATAATAGGTATGGTATGAATGAGTCATTACCAGATAAAGAATTATGATTCAAATTTGCTGAGAATAATTACATTTCGCAAGTTGAAATAACACCAGTGAAGCAGGGTTATTTTGTATCTGTGATAAAAACAAAGGTTCAGAAATTCACGCTGCACATTTGTAAGAAATATATGACCCACGGTGAACCAGTGAGATGACCGTGCAGCCTTTTTTTCTGTCTTTGATGAGAGAGGATTTGTCATCAGTCTGATCTCTGATCAGGTGCTGGAACTTATTCTTTTACACCAAAAACCTGTCATAAACAGTAGAGCTCAAGGAGTGGGCCTGAATGGGGGTTTGGCTCTGCATGATCGACCCATCGAGTCAGAGGAACGTGTTTGAAGTTCACGCCGGCTGCGTTATGACGTGGACAGATAATAATGACCCTGCTGCTGTCATAATGACCTGCTGGATGTACATGGGCACATAAAGCTGTACTGCAGGCAGGAATGTGGCTATTAAGCGCTGCCCATGACATGAAGTGGGTGCCAAAGCCGGTCAAGCAGCACCCCGCTGCCGGCCCCTGCGCCATGTAAAGAAAAAAGGGAGGTGATTGGAAGTGAGTGAATGTATATTGTGTCGTAGCCTTAAGGTCACAAAGGCACTGCCTGTGGGCCCCCTTGGTCAGCCAGTCCACAGCCACGGTTCAGTAACCCCTTCATCCTGTCATCCTTTCATTCACTCACCTCATTTTCTCCATTATCCACACTTAGTGTCATCATTTGGTGCCAGACAAAAGCCTGTATTTTGATCCCAGTTTATCATTCTCCATGACGGAGCGCACAGGGGTGTAGCGCTCCAATCCGATCCGCTCCGATCCGGTGTCCCGGGGATCTCACCTCGTAGCACCATCGAGCTTGGCACAGTCAGTTCATTCACTGACACATTAACCTCTAAATGAGCTCTGCCGTGGGGCCCTTAATCTGTCTTTGGCCACACAGACACTTTAATTCCCTTCACACGCGCTCACAAACAAACACGCACACACACAAACACACACACAGCGGGCTCAATGAAAGGCACCCGGCGGGTCAGGGGGCAGGGTTTGACCGTTAGCGCTGCCGGCACTGAACTAATTTAACTCCTTGAATGTTGCGTGAATGTGTGTGTGTGTGTGTGTATGTGCGTGCATGTGTGCGTGCTGGAGGTGAAGTGAGGAGAAAGGAGAGGAGAGGAGTGAGGACACTTTTATATGGTTGGGGAATTCACATGTATAAGATGCTGGCAGCTCCCATAGTGTTGCAGTCAATGGAATTTTTGGTTAATCCTCATTGAAACCGGGAGCTCCTTTCATGTCAGGACGCCAAAGTGACCCATCGTGACCTTTTGTCCTCTCTCTTTGAGGCCTCGCTCTAACAATTAGCCCGCGCTCACAATGCCGACGCATGGAGAGGCGGAGACCAGTGTTCCTACGGCTCCAATACCCCTCCAGGGTCTGAGGGAGCTCCATCCTCACCACCCAGACTGGCACATCCTGAATCGAACCAGGGTGTAAGAAGAAGAAAGGGCGAGCGAGAGTGCGAGGGGGCAAGCAGGGGAGAAGAGGTGGGGGAAAAACAAGTGAATAATAGAGGAAATCCTTGAGACCGGTGATGGAGGGAAAAGAGGAGGAAGGAGGGAGGGAGAGAGAGAATGAGAAACAGAAAAATACCAGAGCAGCAGTCAGCATGGCGGATAAAAGCCACTCTTAAGATAAGGTTGGCACAAATATGTTTTTGATCGTGTCGCAGGGTCCATGGCAAACTTTGGAGAGGTTGCCAGCGCAGAAACACCAGACATGCACAGATGTCTGAGATATTAATGTGCAGAAAACAACACACACACATCCAGGATGGGTGAATTACCTTACATGGCTGTGTGTTTGGCAGAAGTCTGAAACACACACACACACACAGGCAGACGCACAAACACAGATATCTGCATCTCGATCAACCTTATCAGGAATCTTTGACCTTTTCGATTCAAAGGTTGCAGAGGCGAGCTCAAAAAATCAGCACAAATTACCCTCAGTGTTTGTGTTTATTTGCCGAATTTAGCGTGCGCTTAGGTATGTGTAAAACACACACACACACACACACACACACTCACACACAGAGAGACTGTGTGAAAGTGAGTGTGTGTGCGAGTCATTGTGTAACACACACACACACACACATTCATTATTCATGAATGTGTGTGAATGCTTGCCAAAAACATATCGTTCAAACAAAGGCCATTTCACAGTGTGTGGGTGTCTGTGTGTGTACACTTCAAAAACACATACTCACTGAACTCCTGTCATACCCTTCCAACATATGCTATGAGTTTGGCCTGTGTCCCGAGGAGCACTGCCACATGACTTAGAGCCCAGACAGCCCCAAACAATCAAACAATCCCAACGCTGAATTGCACTCAAGCACTGGAGTCATTTGAAATGTGATCCGGGTGGTATAGAATTCACCCATATAGCCGCAGATCTTTCGATTTAAATTAGCTCCCTGCTCCGATAGCTTTTCATTCTCGTGGCTCGAAAATGCCGGGAGCATGCATTTTTGTAGAACCTTGGTCGAAAAAGAAAAAAAAACAAAAAAAAAAACCCCTCAAGTTCTCCCCGGTATAAAATCGCATTTTCTCTGAGCACTAAATCTTTCCAAGAGAGCCTCAGGATGCTTCCAAGTGAGTAGCGCACAGGGTTACATTGTTTTACCCTTTTTCAGACGGATAAACAGTCTTCAAACGCCGCTTTCTCTTCTTTGCCGCCGGTGGGTTGGTGTTAAAAAAGACGCTGGGGCACGAATGCACAGATAGGGTTCATACAGAATGTGCTGACGAGAAAAACACTCACCTTAAGAGCTCCGGTTCTTCTCGCAAAGTGAAAAAAAAAAATTTCACCCTGGCTCTGAGGAGATAATTATTTCCAGTTTTTTCTTTTTACTTTTTTCGTTTCTGTCATGTTTTTTTTTTTGTTTTTTTGTTTTTTTTTAGAAAATCAAGGAATTTTTCTCAGCATATCCATCTCAAAACAAGACAGACCACAGATGAGATTCCAGTCATATCAGGGAAGATTAGTGAAAGGTGGTTTGCAGCAGCTGGAATCATCTCAGCCCAGTGGCAACTCTGTGGGATATCATGTGAATTGCTAACTTGCTGTTAGGAGTGTATATATATATATATATATGTTTTAATTATTTAATTTTTTCTGCAGCGAGTGAGTTAATGAGGCAGGTCTCCTGAACAGTGTCTCTTTTGCACTCTGGGGCCGCAGACACTTGATACTTGTTTTCGGCAGGAGAAACAATGAAAGTATTTCGTCAGATGTCACGCAGAGTGAGTTTGTCTCTTTCGCAATGCAAACCTTTGTTCATCAGGGCTTTCTCTCTCCACACACACACACACACACACACACACACACACACACACACGGGCACACACACACTGCACCTTCCCTTGGTAGCTCGGCTCTGTGAATCAGTACTCTCTCTCTCTCTCTCTCGCTCTCTGTGTGTTTTCAATTACGCGCCCTCTGATCGCCCTCTCCCTCCGCATCTGCAGATTCCTCTCTCCCGTCTGTAGCCCGGCTAACGGATACGCAGCCATATTATAGGTGGAGAGAGGAAGGGCAGGATTAGAGAGGGGCTGTATGGTGAGAAGGCCTGCCAAAAAAAAAAACAACAACAAAAAAAAAACCTCTCTCTACCTCGCATAAACACACATGTTCACAAAGGATCTGTTGTTTTCCCCTGTTGCGATAACGCCGCTGTCAATACAGCTGTGTGTACATCACATTTTTTTCTGACATAACATCAGACACGTAAATGAACACACACACGCGACGCAGAGGAGGCGAATGGGAATGCACCTCCCGCGGCAGGAAACCTGCCCGGTCACCATTCATATTCTTTTTCTTCTCTCTTTCCATTGTTTTCTTCGACAGCTTTGTGAATCGGTGTATTTCTGTCTCGCTCGCGTCGGGATAATGTTTCAGTGTTTGCCATACCTACATACGCCTGAGACTTCAAAAGATCTCAGCGCACCAAATCTCCTTTAATCATGGCTGAGGAGCCATTGTGTTGATGATATGGTTATGACATTACGCCTTTATGATAAATCTCATCAACACCAAAGACAGTTAAGACTAATCCGCTGAGCACACACGCTCGGCAGCATCACTTAACTCCCTCGGCAGCTTAACAAAGCACGGCCTGTCTCCTCGCTTTGCCTGTATTTTCTAGGCGTAATGAAGGGTTACCGAGGCATCAAGGAGGGCCCGCGTTTGTGTGTGTGTGCAGACATAAGCATGCGCACAACTTATGATCCCCGTTTTCTGTGAATGAATCTGATAAAAGCGCTTTGTTTAGCTCCCCTTCTTGGATGTTAATCAGCAGCTATTATCTGAGTCACTACAGTTTGTCTGAGGAGGAGGAGGAATGAAAAAAAAAAAAAAAAGTCTGAATGTTGACTGAGCCACTTAACGTCGTTTAGAAAAGTAATCTCCTTAGCCGAGTTAAACGTCTCTGTTCACATATTCAGACGGTAATATTCAGCTTTTCAGGGGTTTTGGAGAGGCTCTCTAGAAATACATGGGCAGGAAAACATGCTGTTTCCATCTGCCCCTCTGCTGATTCCCTTTGAATACTTATCTGCACAGCACCCACCCTGGCTGACTCCTCTATACTCCATTGTACTCCCCCTAATCCTCAAAGACCAAGTTGAGGAGTTGTAATCTGGAGGAACACCTCATTCTGCCTCATTCACAGGCTCATGCAATGAAACCCCCCCCCTCCCCACCACCACCACCACCACCTTTAATGAAAAACCTCTATTTATGGTAAGTTATTCAAAAGAAGCTTAGGTGGTTGGAAGGGATGAGTTGTTCTTAAAAAGCACACAATGTACAGAGTGTTAAACAGCCAGGCTGACTTCTCTTCTCTTCCCTGTGACTTTTCTGTCCTCATGTTTCCTCCTCGATCGCTCGTTCCATAAAATACTTGAGTCTTCATGACCTCAGCCCATCTCTCTCTCTCTCTCCCTCTCTCTCCCTCATCCCTTCTCTTATCTTAACTCTTGCCGGGCAACATTGCCAAGAGAGAGCACCAAAACTGATTTATGCAGTGGCCATCACAAGACAGCAACCATTCTCGGCTGCGGCCTGGAGAGAGATAAAACCACACCATAAAGACAGCATTGTTCCCCATCCTGAAAAAAAAAAAAAAAGAAAAGAAAAAAAAAGAAAGCCACAAGTGGGATAAATACTGCTGCCTTTTTTTCACGGCCTCCTAAAGGACTCGCATCTGCGTGGGCTTGTGACCGATTCTCCCCAGATCTCATGGAAGCAGCGGACAGAGGGAGCATCGTGTTGATGTGTCGGTCAGCTCACAACAGGGGGTCTCGTGCTTTTTCAGTGTAGGGACTGACAATTTGGCTAAATGTGGTCTCGTGGGGCCGGGAGTGGGGGCGTAGGAAGGGTGGACTGTGACCAGACTGAGCCCACATTACAGGATCTTCTCCAAAAATAAAACAAAACAAAACAAAACAAAAACAAAAACATATAAACTTTATTTTCTGATGCTGCGTCCGTCGTTCTGTCCCATTCATAAAAATGTAATTGTGTCGGATGAGGAGGAGGCGGCTGTGGAGTGAATGAATGAAAGTTGAATGAAAATGATTTAGGCAGGAAAACTAAACTGACGTTGATGACGCTATCAGGCCGACTGTTATTCCCCCAGAGTCAAAAACTCAAAACTACCACATAGAGGACGAGTCTCCGCCCAACGTAGACTCATTAACTTTTGGTGCGGATCCCAATACAGACAGGACTTTTCTCCTGACTTTTCTTTGATATTGCGAGATCTGGTGTGAATCCACATTTTCATCAGTTTCTCAGGGAATAAATGAATTCAGCTTTCTGGGGGGGGAAAAAAAAAAAAAAGGGTCAGGCGTATTTAGACAGCTGGTATCTGTGAGTGAGAACAACTTGATGTAGATCCAATAAAAATCCAGATCTATCCGATTAAAATATGTTTTATTTGATATTGGATAAGTCTTGATTGAATTGAAAGGCCGAATGCGGGGCTTTGGCGGAGGTATGCGCTCTACAGAGGGCCATTCTGGTTACTAGTTGCATTATAATACAATACAACCAAGGAACAGGGAAACAAAACAAACAAACTACTGAAAAAACAAATATTATGTAGCCAAACCTGATTTATTTAGAGAGGAAGAAGTTTGAGAGCCTCTTTCTCTACTTCCTGAGCGCCGACTGACTGACTTCCCCCTTCAGCTGATGGACGAGAATCAAAGTTTCCACATATAAATCATTCAGCATCGTCAAAGCTCAAGTATCCAATCAGAGGACAGCACGAGAAACACATCTTTCGCAGCTTGGTTATCAACAACGGGTTTGCAGTCTTATCGTTGAGAATCCCGAACCTGCAACAATAAGATGGCATCGTCAGCATAACGAGGATTAAATACAGTGAAATATGAGCTCCTACAGGTGATAAAGACAGCTGGGGGCTTTGGAACAGAAGGTTTGATGCTGTCGAGGGCAGCTTGTGAACATGAACAGTAATATAAGAAGATAAAAGAGACACATTTGTTTTGAACTAATCAACTGATATACATATCGTGCAGTCGACCACGTACATACATCGGTGAAATAAACACTTGCTCGACACCTTTTTTGTACTTGATAGCATCTTTAACGGGAGCCAATCTCGCTCTCATTCCATTTCCTGTCACTCTCGATATGTCCTGTCAAATAAAAAGCCACGAAAGGCCCAAAAAAATAACATTTCCACAATATTAGACCCATCGGCGCGACAGCAGACTCTCTGTTCCCTCAACAGAAAGTTGTTTTCACTCACTTTCATTCATTCCAACTTTGCTTCGCCATTCTGTCCTCATGTTAATCTGCTGTTAACTCAACCTTTCCCAAAGATATTTCACAATAAAAGCACTCCAGGGAAGGGAAGGGATTACGTGTCCCAACCACTGGAAGGGGTTTTAACATGAAACAGATGAAGGAAGTGTTGGGTTTGTATTAACAGCCAACCACAGCAACAGTTAAATTAACACAGCAAATGGGAGCAAATCGGAAAACAGAGAGGCTTCTCACTAAGATATGATAGAACACACAAAAGCTGGGGATATTATAAAACATCTGTCACGAACAATAGCCTGTTCACTCCTCAGTTGGGGTACACAAAGACGCTATTTGTGGCCCGATTTGACTATTTATAGAGCGACAAAGGGTTCAGTATGCTTGAAAAACAAACCGGTGTCGTCTGACCATGTCTAAAGGCAAATGTGTTATGAATGGCAGAGCAAAAACATCTTCTCAGCAGCCTCCTCCTGGCTGCATCTCAGCGTCTCCGCGCTCAATTTCCCCAAACTTCTGTGTCATTAGCATGTCTTTGTGGTCTAGACACGATAAATTGTACAAATGATGATGGTGCAAACCCCGGGGGTGTTCTCCATTGTACACACTCAGACAAAAAATAAAAAAAAAAAGACTGAAGTTGTCACATGAATAATGAACGAAGGAGTCGAGAGGGGAGACTTCAGATGCTTCTTCACTCTCACTCCTCTTCGTACCTGCCCCAGCAGCGACTGAAGTGGTTGTCGGATTGCCTGTTTTTCAGAAAATGACAAAATTGTCGGACGCATCGACAGCAAAGAGGTTTCAGACGCTGTTCGGCACTTTGTTTTAAAGCTTACTGAGGCCTTAACTATAATGTGACAAAGAAAATGATTTAATGGCTTCAGTGAAATGACGATTACAGCTTGAAAAATAAGGGGAAACCTGTTTTCCCTTTGTCTCTGGGAGTGGCATTCTGGGAAAAGTTGAAATTGGCATGGCAACTGTCAACCGAAATTGAATCTTGGGATTGCACAACGCCGAATCTGAGATTTATCTCCAATTACCAAACAGAAAATTGCAGAGGGGACACAATGTTCTTTTTTATTTCTCACTGAAAATGAGCAGCAAACACACAGTAGCTTTATAAATTCAATTCCCATCCACTCAATCTTTATTTAAAAATCTTCAGCTGTTTGTGGGCACGCCTTCGTCTTTTCAGTAAAAACAAAATCTGCACAGACAAACAACAACAACACTGTAAAAAAAAAACAGCTGCATTCAGGAGCTGTGTGATTTGAAATCATGGATTTCGATGGACCTGTAGCAGATCAATTAGCCTACTTGGAGAAATGTGACTTGCCAAAGGAGGCTGGACTTCTCCGACATTCACTTTGTCCGACCTGATTTTATGTGCTAAGCAGCAGACATACGTAACTAATGAACGGGACGGATAAACTATTAAAACCAAGAAGCGTAACAGAACAATCTGGCCACTCCGTTACGCCTTGTATTGAATATTTCTGCGATCCAAAAGACAGCAGGAAGGTATGAGGGAATTTATTGAAACGCTGCTGAAGGTCAAGTGGTGGAGGAGGACTGAGGCTCACAGCGGTGCAGGTGGAGGTCATGAATGAGTGAAACACCAACGCTCCGATGTTTGAGGAGGCCGGATCCAGAGGAGATTTGCTCACTGGTGAGGAGGAGGAGAAACAAGAGGAGCTCTAGAGAGAACGTTTGCTGAGAGAACCGGTGGACCATTTATCACGTCCGGCTGACGAAACAATCTGGCAGCGAGCGGAGTGACGACCAGGGATCATAAGCTGCCGCTGATTGAACCAAATGTGCTGCAGGTGTGTGAGTCATCAGCTCCAGCCAATCAGGAAAAGCTCGCCCGGCCTCTCCTCTCCTCTCCTCTCTCCTCTCCAGATCACCTCTGGAAGCACACGAGCATTGAAAAAAAAAAAACCACTCAAAGAAGGCCACAACAAAATCCAATCCGATGACACGGGTTGGGAAGCTCAAATATCACGCTGCTGTTTTTCTACTAACGTACGGAATCTGACAAATTGTTCACTTCCTGATTAATCAGCGACTGAAAAAGAAAAAAAAGACCAGAACTAATGTAAAACAAAGATGTGACCCAGGATATGGAGTAAATATGTGGAATGATTCAGAAAAAGGGAAATGAAAGAGAATAATACAGACAAAAGATCTAAAAACACAAGATGATTAACACATTAAACACAAGAACACCAGACTGGACAGTGACAACAACAATATGTCACATTCCTTAAGCAGGCAGCTCAAAGTACTTTACAAGAAAACATTAAAACGAGTTAAGAAATATGAAAGAAGTCTAAAATAAAAGAGGTTTAAAAGAGACGACAGAATAGAAGTCACGGTGCAGTTTAAAAGTCGTGTCAACAGGAAGGTCCTCAGCCGTGATGTAAAGGAGGTGAGAGTTGGAGCGGATCTGCAGCGTAACGTCATCTCGGCAGTTCGAGCTTCCCGCCCTGAGCGTGATGTCAGAGGTGACACGTGACTACAGTCTGTGACTCATCTGTCACCTGAAGTTGACGAGAGGGAGACCCCCGGAGATCAGCTGTGAGGACGCAACAAGGTCAGAAAAACTTGATTTCTCTGTGAAAAAAAAAAAAAAAAAAAGTTTTGTTTTGCCGTGTTTTAACTTGTCGGTGTGGATGATTGCTTCCTGCGTCTTGGTTCCGTCCTGTTGTCCCAGGTTTATTTCTGGAGGTGTGGTCAGATCCGGTCAGATCCGGTCAGTTCCGGGTGGGTCAGTCGTGTGGTGTTAATCAGACCTCTCAGAGTCTGCAGAGGTAGACAACAGATGCTGGTAGGAGTGAATCACTCAGGACCGAATATACCACATGTCTGGAATACAATGACCGCTCAGTCCAGACACAATACCCACACATAAACACGACAAATACGCCAACTCACTGGCGACACTGGCATAATACACACTCTGGTGTATGATTGAACACACACACACACACACACACACATACGTGAGCTCAAACAAACAACCGAGAGGAAAAACAGAGGGGTTGCCCCATCATCTCATCGTGATTATGACATTCACAGATGGCAGACATCTATTGGTTTCTCTGAATCATCTTCCACAATGCCAACTATGTCATTCTTCCTCTCCGCCTCTTTCTATCCCCTCGGTCTCTTGTGTTCCTGGAAGCTCATCTGGAGTTGTAGCCAGACGGCAGTGAATCAGTGAGACGGCTGAGCCATAAGATAAATTCCAGCCGTGTAGTGGTGTTTTCGTCGGTCAAATGTTGTTCTTGCCGGAGGCTAGTGGGGGTTGTTGGGTGTCTTCCAACGCGGAAAAGACCCTTTTTACCGTCACCTCGGGGGCTCTAAGTCATTTCCAGCCCCACCAGGAACATTTCACACATTGGTTAAAAGGAGCGTTTAGTCACTCGCGGCACTAATGGAGACGCACAAACACAATTGCTAACATCTTGCATCTTCTCTCCCTCCCCCTCTCTCCTGCACAGAGAGACTCACAGGCACACACACAAACGACAGCCTAATTATACACAGAAGTTGCTAAGGCCATTTCCAAGAGGCTATTTACACTTGTATTTATTTGTCTTTTTTCAAATATTCGATTTATGTCTCAGACTTACTGGAAGCGCACGCTGGCAAGTGCCAGGGAAAGCATTTGGGTCCACTTTAAAAATGATATGAGGCCAGACAGACTGAGAGATGAAAGGAGTCATGAGGAAACAAACAAAACACAATGAAATGCCATAATACAGATCACAATGGGGGGAAAAAAAGGGAATCCAGGGGGAAGAGGAGATGAAGAAAAAGAAGGAGAGGAAGGAACAATTTGCTGTAAACTCCTTTGGTAGTAAATCGCAACCAAATGGTGCAGTGGATGAGCGTGCGTGATGGTGAAAGTGCTGAGAGATCCTTCGCTCTGATGGCTGCATGGACGGATGAGACGGGGGAGCTGCGTGAGATAATAAACTGTACAAAGCTTGCCCACTGCTTTCCAGGAATTACAGCACTCAACGGTCGGCACTGTTGCCACGATCTCCTGCCAGAGGTGGCTGGCTAAGAGACGACTGTAACTCGATAGGTTTGAATTAAGTTCAGTATGTTGAAAGTGAATGAGTGTGCGTGCGTATGCCGTGTCCAAGCCTCTGCTAGCTGCGTGTACGCCGGCGCGCCGTGCATCGGGTGTCTACGGCGGAGAGTCGGGTGAGTCCCGTGGCGAGGACTCTCCCCCTGAGCTTGGCAGGCGTGCACACACACACACACACACACACACACACACACACACACACACACACTCACAGGGGAGGTTCAGCAGTGGCTGGAGGAGGGCAAAATCCAGCAGCATTTTCTTATTTATGGCCTATAAAATCCCATGTAATTTGGTGGTTAACTTTAATGGGTAATGGGTGAAATCCCTCTTTGTCTTCCTCTTTAATCGTTTCCACATTAAATGGGGCAACTGTCAAATTAAGATGATGTCATCATGTTAGGTCACCACTTGTTGCCACCGTCCAACACTTGACTTTTAAGTGCTCGTAGCAGCGTAAAAAGTCACATTTTCTAATAGGCTTCTGTTGCGAAGCGGGGAGGAAACTGCGAGGAATGTCTGAGTCATTGTTTGAGGGATATTCTATTTATTTTTCTTTTATTTATTTATTTTTTATTACGGGGCAGGTAGGTTTTTTGAGCTGTGAGGTTTTTTTAACGTGGAGTGAGTGATAGAGCTGCGCTCCGGTCGTGCTACTGTAAGATGAAGACTGACACATGCAGCCCTACAGTAGCCTGTCTGCTGTGGCATTGTGGCGAACGGTTCATGTTATTTTTCTCCATCAAACGTGGATGAGAGAGATCCTCGGCTCTATAATGGTAACTTTATGTGGCCAGAATTCCACTGCTTGCAAGTCTACTGCGATGGTAATGTGGTGGACGATTTTATTCATAGAGACATTCAGGAAATACTTGTGCACAGCTGAATTTAGTTGTTCCGTCTGCGAATGGGCTTTAGTATGCTAATGCTGCACGCCCCATAAAGAAAACATCTGAGCGGCTCCCTCGCCGGTTTTGCCTCAACATCCCGTTACGTGGATCGAATGGCGGAAAGATCAGGCGTGTCTCCTCCTGACGGCCTCGTCGATCGACCTTCTAAATATTAAAATCGTCGCGCTCTGTCCTCCGGCGTTTGCAGGATGCAGCATGAAAAAAAAAAAAACGACGCCCAACCTCGAACTTGGCGTCGGTATTCTGGATTTGCAAAGTTAACAGTGGATTGTTTTTTTTTTTTGTAAAGACATTAAAGCTCTGTTCATCAGTATTTTATTATCATGAGTTGCTGATAGCAAGTAGCATTTTCATTTTTAACCTTAAAGGGCTAATCCGTAAAATAACTCTTTTTCAGCTCTGTATCTGACGAGCAGTGGTGGAATGTAACTAAGTACATTTAGTCAAATACTGTACATAAGTCAAATGTTGCCATACCTCTTTTTTTCTTTTACTTCCACTCTGCTGCATGTGGAGGCAAATATTGAACTTCACTACATTTATTTGATAACTTACCAGTTACTTTGCAGATTATATGTTGCATCAAAGCAAACGTAGTTTTATTTTAGAATAAAATTCAGCAATCGTGTTAAAACAAAAAACACTCAAGTAATCAGAAAAATGCAGATAATTACTTGACCCTGAGGACACAGTGCATAGATGAAAATTAATGTATTCTTTACTTTTAATTGTATTTAAGTCTTTTGCTCAAGTGCTAGTTGTGTGGATGACTTAAAATGATCCTTTTACTTTAACTCATGTTTGATTGTTCTCGCTTTAGATCCTGTAGCTGTGAAGAAAAAGAAAGTTTAGCGGTATTAAAAAGTGCATAGCTGCTGATTAATGGATTATACGGTATTTACTGATCTTATTAAAGCAAAAAAACAACGCTGGCATTAAGGTGGACACACTTTATAATAATCATGATTAATATTTGGTAATTTTGTAGTTAATTAAACTTAAACTAGTTATTTACTTCCATACAGAAATGTAAACAGCTCTGTGTAGATCGTAGATGACCATTATCTGGATATGGATTATGAACCTTTACAGCTGTTTATAAATGGTTCATGAAGCATTTCATTGTTTTTTCAACTATTAATATAACTATAATTATAAATATAGCATTATTTGATTATGTTCATTATAAAGTTTTACTCATTAGACTTTTATTAACATTCTTAATCGTCGAGAAACTGTGACAAAAGTTGTATAAGTGGTTATAAATGTCTGATAATATCTTTGTTATAAACATTTAAGTAGCTTTATAACACATGATAATGGTATTACACATGTTTTAGGACTTATAAGAGCTTCATTACCTCCAAACTTCTTATTTGTAAATGAAGGTGAAGTCTGAAAATTAGTCTGGGAACTAGAATATCCTCTGCATCAGCAGAAATGTTGGCACACAGTTTAGAAATATAGCTGCGATAAAACTTTACAGCACTGTTTTCTCTGAGTGAATGCTGCTTAATGTTTTGCGGCCTGCGCTCACCCAATAAATCTGTCGGATATGACGTGTCAGGGCGAAGCAACTGTGGCCACGTTATCGTTGAGGTCGGCCGGCTCCGTTTAACCCACACTTGACCCTCGTGGCAGCTCCTGGGTGCGTTCGCGCCTGTCGTCTCTGGGCTTTGTGTGGTCGCTCTCGAGCTCGTGACCGAGAGGGAGAAACATGCCGAAGTTCTAACGGGTTCTTACAAGAGCTGAATTCATCTGGTCAGAGAGGCCGAAGCTCACTGTGAATCGTGTTGACCTATGACAGAAGCATTCCAGACGACAGACGCTTGATGTGGCCTGCGGGCGGATCGAGCAGGAAAACAGCTCCCTGCTCACCATTCACTATTCACCGCCGACCGTTCACCAGCGACAAC